>NC_072802.1:0-100825 GCF_028583425.1 Eublepharis macularius
AACGGCTTGGGGACTGGAATAACAGTCCCCATGCTGGAATGACGAGCCTTGGATGTGCCAGAAGGGCTCGGGGACTAGATTGACACACCCCATGCTGGAATGATGGCCCCTGGGTGTGCCAGAAGGGCTCAGGTAGTGGAATAACAGGCCCCTGACTCGAATGACGGCCCCTGGGTGTACCAGAAGGGCTCGGGGACTGGATTGACACGCCCCGTACTGGAATGACGGCCCCGGGGAGTGCCATAAGGGCTCGGGGGAGTGGAATGACAGGCCCCTGACTGGAATGACGGGCCCTGGGTGTGACAGAAGGGCTCTGGGACTGGAATGATAGGACCATGACTGGAATGACGGCCCCTGAGTGTACCAGAAGGGCTCGGGGACTGGAATGACAGGCCCCTGACTGGAACGACGGGGCCCCGGGTGTGCCAGATGGGCTCTGGGACTGGAATGACAGGCTCCAGACTGGAATGACGGGCCCACGGTGTGCCAGAAGGGCTCGGGGACTGGAATGACAGGCCCCAGAGTGGAATGACGGCCCCTGGGTGTGCCAGAAGGGCTCTGGGACTGGATTGACAGGCACCATGCTGGAATAACGGCCCCCAGGTGTGCCAGAACGCCTCGGGGACTGGAATGACAGGCCCCTGACTGGAATGACAGGCCCTCGGTGTGCCAGAAGGTCTCGGGGACTGGAATGACAGGCCCCTGACTGGAATGATGAGCCCTGGGTGTGACAGAAGGGCTCAGGGACTGGAATGACAGGCCCCATGCTGGAATGACGGCCCCTGGGTGTGCCAGAAGGGTTCGGGGACTGGAATGACAGGCCCCAGACTGGAATGATGTCCCCTGGGTGTGCCAGAAGGGCTCGGGGACTGGATTGACACGCCCCATGCTGGGAATGACGGCCCCGGGGAGTGCCAGAAGGGCTCGGGGAGTGGAATGACAGGCCCCTGACTGGAATGACGGCCCCTGGGTGTGACAGAAGGGGTCTGGGACTGGAATGATAGGACCCTGACTGGAATGACGGCCCCTGAGTGTACCAGAAGGGCTCGGGGACTGGAATGACAGGCCCCTGACTGGAACGACGGGCCCTGGGTGTGCCAGAAGGGCTCTGGGACTGGAATGACAGGCCCCAGACTGGAATGACGGACCCTGGGTGTGCCAGAAGGGCTCTGGGACTGGAATGACATGTCCCTGACTGGAATGACGGTCTCTGGGTGTGCCTGAAGGGCTTGGGGACTGGAATAACAGTCCCCAAGCTGGAATGACAGGCCCCCTGACTGGAATGACAGGCCCTCGGTGTGCCAGAAGGTCTCGGAGACGGGAATGACAGGCCCCTGACTGGAATGATGGGCCCTGGGTGTGACAGAAGGGCTCAGGGAGTGGAATGACAGGCCCCATGCTGGAATGACAGCCCCTGGGTGTGCCAGAAGGGTTCGGGGACTGGAATGACAGGCCCCAGACTGGAATGATGTCCCCTGGGTGTGCCAGAAGGGCTCGGGGACTGGATTGACACGCCCCATGCTGGAATGATGGCCCCGGGGAGTGCCAGAAGGGCTCAGGGAGTGGAATGACAGGCCGCTGACTGGAATGACGGGCCCTGGGTGTGACAGAAGGGCTCTGGGACTGGAATGATAGGATCCTGACTGGAATGACGGCCCCTGAGTGTACCAAAAGGGCTCGGGGACTGGAATGACAGGCCCCTGACTGGAACGACGGGCCCTGGGTGTGCCAGAAGGGCTCTGGGACTGGAATGACAGGCCCCAGACTGGAATGACGGGCCCTCGGTGTGCCAGAAGGGCCCGGGGACTGGAATGACAGTCCCCAGACTGGAATGACGGACCCTGGGTGTGCCAGAAGGGCTCTGGGACTGGAATGACATGCCCCTGACTGGAATGACGGTCTCTGGGTGTGCCAGAAGGGCTTGGGGACTGGAATAACAGTCCCCATGCTGGAATGACGAGCCTTGGGTGTGCCAGAAGGGCTCGGGGACTAGATTGACACACCCCATGCTGGAATGATGGCCCCTGGGTGTGCCAGAAGGGCTCAGGTAGTGGAATAACAGGCCCCTGACTCGAATGACGGCCCCTGGGTGTACCAGAAGGGCTCGGGGACTGGATTGACACGCCCCGTACTGGAATGACGGCCCCGGGGAGTGCCATAAGGGCTCGGGGAGTGGAATGACAGGCCCCTGACTGGAATGACGGGCCCTGGGTGTGACAGAAGGGCTCTGGGACTGGAATGATAGGACCATGACTGGAATGACGGTCCCTGAGTGTACCAGAAGGGCTCGGGGACTGGATTGACACGCCCCGTACTGGAATGACGGCCCGGGGAGTGCCATAAGGGCTCGGGGAGTGGAATGACAGGCCCCTGACTGGAATGACGGGCCCTGGGTGTGACAGAAGGGCTCTGGGACTGGAATGATAGGACCATGACTGGAATGACGGCCCCCTGAGTGTACCAGAAGGGCTCGGGGACTGGAATGACAGGCCCCTGACTGGAACGACGGGCCCCGGGTGTGCCAGATGGGCTCTGGGACTGGAATGACAGGCCCCAGAGTGGAATGACGGCCCCTGGGTGTGCCAGAAGGGCTCTGGGACTGGATTGACAGGCACCATGCTGGAATAACGGCCCCCAGGTGTGCCAGAACGCCTCGGGGACTGGAATGACAGGCCCCTGACTGGAATGACAGGCCCTCGGTGTGCCAGAAGGTCTCGGGGACTGGAATGACAGGCCCCTGACTGGAATGATGAGCCCTGGGTGTGACAGAAGGGCTCAGGGACTGGAATGACAGGCCCCATGCTGGAATGACGGCCCCTGGGTGTGCCAGAAGGGTTCGGGGACTGGAATGACAGGCCCCAGACTGGAATGATGTCCCCTGGGTGTGCCAGAAGGGCTCGGGGACTGGATTGACACGCCCCATGCTGGAATGACGGCCCCGGGGAGTGCCAGAAGGGCTCGGGGAGTGGAATGACAGGCCCCCTGACTGGAATGACGGCCCCTGGGTGTGACAGAAGGGGTCTGGGACTGGAATGATAGGACCCTGACTGGAATGACGGCCCCTGAGTGTACCAGAAGGGCTCGGGGACTGGAATGACAGGCCCCTGACTGGAACGACGGGCCCTGGGTGTGCCAGAAGGGCTCTGGGACTGGAATGACAGGCCCCAGACTGGAATGACGGACCCTGGGTGTGCCAGAAGGGCTCTGGGACTGGAATGACATGTCCCTGACTGGAATGACGGTCTCTGGGTGTGCCTGAAGGGCTTGGGGACTGGAATAACAGTCCCCAAGCTGGAATGACAGGCCCCTGACTGGAATGACAGGCCCTCGGTGTGCCAGAAGGTCTCGGAGACGGGAATGACAGGCCCCTGACTGGAATGATGGGCCCTGGGTGTGACAGAAGGGCTCAGGGAGTGGAATGACAGGCCCCATGCTGGAATGACAGCCCCTGGGTGTGCCAGAAGGGTTCGGGGACTGGAATGACAGGCCCCAGACTGGAATGATGTCCCCTGGGTGTGCCAGAAGGGCTCGGGGACTGGATTGACACGCCCCATGCTGGAATGATGGCCCCGGGGAGTGCCAGAAGGGCTCAGGGAGTGGAATGACAGGCCGCTGACTGGAATGACGGGCCCTGGGTGTGACAGAAGGGCTCTGGGACTGGAATGATAGGATCCTGACTGGAATGACGGCCCCTGAGTGTACCAAAAGGGCTCGGGGACTGGAATGACAGGCCCCTGACTGGAACGACGGGCCCTGGGTGTGCCAGAAGGGCTCTGGGACTGGAATGACAGGCCCCAGACTGGAATGACGGGCCCTCGGTGTGCCAGAAGGGCCCGGGGACTGGAATGACAGTCCCCAGACTGGAATGACGGACCCTGGGTGTGCCAGAAGGGCTCTGGGACTGGAATGACATGCCCCTGACTGGAATGACGGTCTCTGGGTGTGCCAGAAGGGCTTGGGGACTGGAATAACAGTCCCCATGCTGGAATGACGAGCCTTGGGTGTGCCAGAAGGGCTCGGGGACTAGATTGACACACCCCATGCTGGAATGATGGCCCCTGGGTGTGCCAGAAGGGCTCAGGTAGTGGAATAACAGGCCCCTGACTCGAATGACGGCCCCTGGGTGTACCAGAAGGGCTCGGGGACTGGATTGACACGCCCCGTACTGGAATGACGGCCCCGGGGAGTGCCATAAGGGCTCGGGGAGTGGAATGACAGGCCCCTGACTGGAATGACGGGCCCTGGGTGTGACAGAAGGGCTCTGGGACTGGAATGATAGGACCATGACTGGAATGACGGTCCCTGAGTGTACCAGAAGGGCTCGGGGACTGGAATGACAGGCCCCTGACTGGAACGACGGGCCCCGGGTGTGCCAGATGGGCTCTGGGACTGGAATGACAGGCTCCAGACTGGAATGACGGGCCCACGGTGTGCCAGAAGGGCTCGGGGACTGGAATGACAGGCCCCAGAGTGGAATGACGGCCCCTGGGTGTGCCAGAAGGGCTCTGGGACTGGATTGACAGGCACCATGCTGGAATAACGGCCCCCAGGTGTGCCAGAACGCCTCGGGGACTGGAATGACAGGCCCCTGACTGGAATGACAGGCCCTTCGGTGTGCCAGAAGGTCTCGGGGACTGGAATGACAGGCCCCTGACTGGAATGATGAGCCCTGGGTGTGACAGAAGGGCTCAGGGACTGGAATGACAGGCCCCATGCTGGAATGACGGCCCCTGGGTGTGCCAGAAGGGTTCGGGGACTGGAATGACAGGCCCCAGACTGGAATGATGTCCCCTGGGTGTGCCAGAAGGGCTCGGGGACTGGATTGACACGCCCCCATGCTGGAATGACGGCCCCGGGGAGTGCCAGAAGGGCTCGGGGAGTGGAATGACAGGCCCCTGACTGGAATGACGGCCCCTGGGTGTGACAGAAGGGGTCTGGGACTGGAATGATAGGACCCTGACTGGAATGACGGCCCCTGAGTGTACCAGAAGGGCTCGGGGACTGGAATGACAGGCCCCTGACTGGAACGACGGGCCCTGGGTGTGCCAGAAGGGCTCTGGGACTGGAATGACAGGCCCCAGACTGGAATGACGGACCCTGGGTGTGCCAGAAGGGCTCTGGGACTGGAATGACATGCCCCTGACTGGAATGACGGTCTCTGGGTGTGCCTGAAGGGCTTGGGGACTGGAATAACAGTCCCCAAGCTGGAATGACGAGGCTTGGGTGTGTCAGAAGGGCTCGGGGACTGGATTGACACACCCCATGCTGGAATGATGGCCCCTAGGTTTGCCAGAAGGGCTCAGGGACTGGAATAACAGGCCCCTGACTCGAATGACGGCCCCTGGCTGTGCCAGAAGGGATTGGGGACTGGAATAACAGGCCCCTGACTGGAATGACGGCCCCTGGGTGTGCCAGAAGGGTTCGGGGACTGGAATGACAGCCCCCTGACTGGAATGACGGGTCCTGAGTGTGCCAGAAGGGCTCTGGGACTGGAATGACAGGCTCCTGACAGGAATGATGGCACCTGGGTGTGCCAGAAGGGCTCTGGGACTGGAATGACAGGCCCCTGACTGGAATGACGGGCTCTGGGTGTGCCAGAAGGGCTCTGGGACTGGAATGACAGGCCCCTGAGTGGAATGACGGGCCCTGGGTGTGACAGAAGGGCTCGGGGACTGGAATGACAGGCCCCTGACTGGAAGGACGGGCCCTAGGTGTGCCAGAAGGGCTCGGGGACTGGATTAACACGCCCCGTACTGGAATGACGGCCTCTGGGTGTACCAAAACGGCTCTGGGACTGGAATGACAGGCCCCTGACTGGAATGACGGCCCCTGGGTGTGCCAGAAGGGCTCTGGGACTGCATTGACAGGCACCATGCTGGAATGACGCGCCCTCGGTGTGCCAGAAGGGCTCGGGGACTGGAATGACAGGCCCCAGACTGGAATGACGGACCCTGGGTGTGCCAAAAGGGCTCTGGGACTGGAATGACAGGCCCCTGACTGGAATGACGGCCCCTGGGTGTGCCAGAAGGGCTCTGGGACTGGATTGACAGGCACCATGCTGGAATGACCGGCCCTCGGTGTGCCAGAAGGGCTCGGGGGACTGGAATGACTGGCCCCAGAGTGGAATGCTGGCCCCTGGGTGTGCCAGAAGGGCTCTGGGACTGGATTGACAGTCACCATGCTGGAATGACAGGCCCTCGGTGTGCCAGAAGGGCTCGGGGACTGGAATGACAGGCCCCAGAGTGGAATGACGGCCCCTGGGTGTGCCAGAAGGGCTCTGGGACTGGATTGACAGGCACCATGCTGGAATAACGGTCCCTGGGTGTGCCAGAACGCCTCGGGGACTGGAATGACATGCCCCTGACTGTTATGACAGGCCCTCGGTGTGCCAGAAGGTCTCGGGGACTGGAATGACAGGCTCCTGACTGGAATGATGGGCCCTGGGTGTGACAGAAGGGCTCAGGGACTGGAATGACAAGCCCCATGCTGGAATGACGGCCCCTGGATGTGCTAGAAGGGTTCGGGGACTGGAATGACAGGCCCCAGACTGGAATGATGTCCCCTGGGTGTGCCAGAAGGGCTCGGGGACTGGATTGACACGCCCTATGCTGGAATGGCGGCCCCGGGGGAGTGCCAGAAGGGCTCGGCGAGTGGAATGACAGGCCCCTGACTGGAATGACGGGCCCTGGGTGTGACAGACGGGCTCTGGGACTGGAATGATAGGACCCTGACTGGAATGACGGCCCCTGAGTGTACCAGAAGGGCTCAGGGACTGGAATGACAGGCCCCTCACTGAAACGACGAGCCCTGGGGTGTGCCAGAAGGGCTCTGGGACTGGAATGACAGGCCCCAGACTGGAATGACGGGCCCTCGGTGTGCCAGAAGGGCTCGGGGACTTCATTGACAGGCCCCAGAGTGGAATGACGGCCCCTGGGTGTGCCAGAAGGGCTCGGGGACTGGATTGACAGGCGCCATGCTGGAATAACGGCTCATGGGGTGTGCCAGAAGGCCTCGGGGACTGGAATGACAGGCCCCTGACTGGAATGGCAGGCCCTCGGTGTGCCAGAAGGGCTCGGGGACTGGAATGACAGGCCCCAGACTGGAATGACGGCACCTGGGTGTGCCAGAAGTGCTCTGGGACTGGAATGACATGCCCCTGACTGGAATGACGGTCTCTGGGTGTGCCAGAAGGGATCTGGGACTGGAATGACAGGCCCCTGACTGGAATGACGGGCCCTCGGTGTGACAGAAGGGCTCGGGGACTGGAATGACAGGCCCCTGACTGGAAGGACGGGCCCTGGGTGTGCCAGAAGGGCTCGGGGACTGGATTAACTGGCCCCATGCTGGAATGACGGCCCCTTGGTGTGCCAAAAGGGCTCTGGGACTGGAATGAGAGGCCCCTGACTGGAATGACGGCCCCTGGGTGTGCCAGAAGGGCTCTGGGACTGGATTGACAGGCACCATGCTGGAATGATGGCCCCTTGGTGTGCCAGAAGGGCTCGGGGAATGGAAATGACAGGCCCCAGATTGGAATGACGGCCCCTGGGTGTTCCAGAAGGGTTCTGGGACTGGATTGACAGGCACCATTCTGGAATAACGGCCCCTGGGTGTGCCAGAACGCCTCGGGGATTGGAATGACAGGCCCCTGTCTGGAATGACAGGCCCTCGGTGTGCCAGACGTTTTCGGGGACTGGAATGACAGGCCCCTGATTGGAATGATGGGCCCTGGGTGTGACAGAAGGGCTCAGGGACTGGAATGAAAGGCCCCATGCTGGAATGACGGCTCCTGGGTGTGCCAGAAGGGTTCGGGGACTGGAATGACAGGCCCCAGACTGGAATGATGTCCCCTGGGTGTGCTAGAAGGGCTCGGGGGACTGGATTGAAACGCCCCATGCTGGAATGATCGCCCCGGGGAGTGCCAGAAGGGCTCGGGGATTGGAATGACAGGCCCCTGACTGGGATGACGGGGCCTGGATGTGACAGAGGGGCTCTGGGACTGGAATGATAGGACCCTGACTGGAATGACGGCCCCTGAGTGTACCAGAAGGGCTCGGGGACTGGAATGACAGGCCCCTGACTGGAACGACGGGCCCTGGGTGTGCCAGAAGGGCTCTGGGACTGGAATGAAAGGCCCCAGACTGGAATGACGGTCCCTCGGTGTGCCAGAAGGGCTCGTGGACTTCAATGACAGGCCCCAGAGTGGAATGACGGCCCCTGGGTGTGCCAGAAGGGCTCGGGGACTGGATTGACAGGCCCCATGCTGGAATGAGGGCACCTGGGTGTGCTAGAAGGCCTCGGGGACTGGATTGACAGGTCCCTGACTGGAATGATGGGCCCTCAGTGTGCCAGAAGGGCTCGGGGACTGGAATGACGGGCTCCAGACTGGAATGAGGGCACCTGGGTGTGCCAGAAGGGCTCTGGGACTGGTTTGACAGGCACCATGCTGGAATAACGGCCCATGGGTTTGCCAGAAGGGGGGCTCTGGGACTGGAATGACATGCCCCTGACTGGAATGACGGTCTCTGGGTGTGCCAGAAGGGCTCTGGGACTGGAATGTCAGGCCCCTGACTGGAATGACGGGCCCTGGGTGTGACAGAAGGGCTCGGGGGACTTGAATGACAGGCCCCTGACTGGAAGGACGGGCCCTGGGTGTGCCAGAAGGGCTCGGGGACTGGATTGACAGGCTCCATGCTGGAATGAGGGCACCTGGGTGTGCTAGAAGGCCTCAGGGACTGGAATGACAGGTCCCTGACTGGAATGACGGGCCCTCGGTGTGCCAGAAGGGCTCGGGGACTGGAATGACGGGCCCCAGACTGGAATGAGGGCACCTGGGTGTGCCAGAAGGGCTCTGGGACTGGATTGATAGGCGCCATGCTGTAATAACGGCCCATGGGTGTGCCAGAAGGCCTCGGGGACTGGAATGACAGGCCCCCTGACTGGAATGGCAGGCCCTCGGTGTGCCAGAAGGGCTCGGGGACTGGAATGACAGGCCCCAGACTGGAATGACGGCACCTGGGTGTGCCAGAAGTGCTCTGGGACTGGAATGACATGCCCCTGACTGGAATGACGGTCTCTGGGGTGTGCCAGAAGGGCTCTGGGACTGGAATGACAGGCCCCTGACTGGAATGACGGGCCCTGGGTGTGACAGAAGGGCTCGGGGACTGGAATGACAGGCCCCTGACTGGAAGGACGGGCCCTGGGTGTGCCAGAAGGGCTCGGGGACTGGATTAACTGGCCCCCATGCTGGAATGACGGCCCCTGGGTGTGCCAAAAGGGCTCTGGGACTGGAATGAGAGGCCCCTGACTGGAATGACGGCCCCTGGGTGTGCCAGAACGGCTCTGGGACTGGATTGACAGGCACCATGCTGGAATGATGGCCCCTTGGTGTGCCAGAAGGGCTCGGGGACTGGAATGACAGGCCCCAGATTGGAATGACGGCCCCTGGGTGTTCCAGAAGGGTTCTGGGACTGGATTGACAGGCACCATTCTGGAATAACGGCCCCTGGGTGTGCCAGAATGCCTCGGGGACTGGAATGACAGGCCCCTGACTGGAATGACAGGCCCTCGGTGTGCCAGAAGTTCTCGGGGACTGGAATGACAGGCCCCTGACTGGAATGTGGGCCCCTGGGTGTCACAGAAGGGCTCAGGTACTGGAATGACAGGCCCCATGCTGGAATGATGTCTCCTGGGTGTGCCAGAAGGGTTCGGGGACTGGAATGATAGGCCCCAGACTGGAATGATGTCCCCTGGGTGTGCTAGAAGGTCTCGGGGACTGGATTGAAACGCCCCATGCTGTCATGATCGCCCCAGGGAGTGCCAGAAGGGCTCGGGGATTGGAATGACAGGCCCCTGACTGGGATGACGGGGCCTGGATGTGACAGAGGGGCTCTGGGACTGGAATGATAGGACCCTGACTGGAATGAGGTGCCCTGGGTGTGCCCGAAGGGCTCGGCGACTGGAGTGACAGGCCCCTGACTGGAATGATGGGCCCTGAGTGTGCCAGAAGGGCTCTGGGACTGGAATGACAGGCTCTATGCTGGAATGACGCCCCCTGGGTGTGACAGAAGGGCTCGGGGACTGGATTGACAGGCTCCATGCTGGAATGAGGGCACCTGGGTGTGCTAGAAGGCCTCAGGGACTGGAATGACAGGTCCCTGACTGGAATGACGGGCCCTCGGTGTGCCAGAAGGGCTCGGGGACTGGAATGATGGGCCCCAGACTGGAATGAGGGCACCTGGGTGTGCCAAAAGGGCTCTGGGACTGGAATGATAGGCCCCTGACTGGAATGACGGCCCCTGGGTGTGCCAGAAGGGCTCTGGGACTGCATTGACAGGCACCGTGCTAGAATGACGGGCCCTCGGTGTGCCAGAAGGGCTCGGGGACTGGAATGACAGGCCCCAGACTGGAATGACGGACCCTGGGTGTGCCAGAAGGGCTCTGGGACTGGATTGACAGGCACCATGCTGGAATAACGGCCCCTGGGTGTGCCAGAACGCCTCGGGGACTGGAATGACAGGCCCCTGACTGGAATGACAGGCCCTCGGTGTGCCAGAAGGTCTCGGAGACGGGAATGACAGGCCCCTGACTGGAATGATGGGCCCTGGGTGTGACAGAAGGGCTCAGGGAGTGGAATGACAGGCCCCATGCTGGAATGACAGCCCCTGGGTGTGCCAGAAGGGTTCGGGGACTGGAATGACAGGCCCCAGACTGGAATGATGTCCCCTGGGTGTGCCAGAAGGGCTCGGGGACTGGATTGACACGCCCCATGCTGGATGATGATGGCCCCGGGGAGTGCCAGAAGGGCTCAGGGAGTGGAATGACAGGCCGCTGACTGGAATGACGGGCCCTGGGTGTGACAGAAGGGCTCTGGGACTGGAATGATAGGATCCTGACTGGAATGACGGCCCCTGAGTGTACCAAAAGGGCTCGGGGACTGGAATGACAGGCCCCTGACTGGAACGACGGGCCCTGGGTGTGCCAGAAGGGCTCTGGGACTGGAATGACAGGCCCCAGACTGGAATGACGGGCCCTCGGTGTGCCAGAAGGGCCCGGGGACTGGAATGACAGTCCCCAGACTGGAATGACGGACCCTGGGTGTGCCAGAAGGGCTCTGGGACTGGAATGACATGCCCCTGACTGGAATGACGGTCTCTGGGTGTGCCAGAAGGGCTTGGGGACTGGAATAACAGTCCCCAAGCTGGAATGACGAGCCTTGGGTGTGCCAGAAGGGCTCGGGGACTAGATTGACACACCCCATGCTGGAATGATGGCCCCTGGGTGTGCCAGAAGGGCTCAGGTAGTGGAATAACAGGCCCCTGACTCGAATGACGGCCCCTGGGTGTACCAGAAGGGCTCGGGGACTGGATTGACACGCCCCGTACTGGAATGACGGCCCCGGGGAGTGCCATAAGGGCTCGGGGAGTGGAATGACAGGCCCTGACTGGAATGACGGGCCCTGGGTGTGACAGAAGGGCTCTGGGACTGGAATGATAGGACCATGACTGGAATGACGGCCCCTGAGTGTACCAGAAGGGCTCGGGGACTGGAATGACAGACCCCTGACTGGAACGACGGGCCCCGGGTGTGCCAGATGGGCTCTGGGACTGGAATGACAGGCTCCAGACTGGAATGACGGGCCCACGGTGTGCCAGAAGGGCTCGGGGGACTGGAATGACAGGCCCCAGAGTGGAATGACGGCCCCTGGGTGTGCCAGAAGGGCTCTGGGACTGGATTGACAGGCACCATGCTGGAATAACGGCCCCCAGGTGTGCCAGAACGCCTCGGGGACTGGAATGACAGGCCCCTGACTGGAATGACAGGCCCTCGGTGTGCCAGAAGGGCTCAGGGAGTGGAATGACAGGCCCCATGCTGGAATGACAGCCCCTGGGTGTGCCAGAAGGGTTCGGGGACTGGAATGACAGGCCCCAGACTGGAATGATGTCCCCTGGGTGTGCCAGAAGGGCTCGGGGACTGGATTGACACGCCCCATGCTGGAATGATGGCCCCGGGGAGTGCCAGAAGGGCTCAGGGAGTGGAATGACAGGCCGCTGACTGGAATGACGGGCCCTGGGTGTGACAGAAGGGCTCTGGGACTGGAATGATAGGATCCTGACTGGAATGACGGCCCCTGAGTGTACCAAAAGGGCTCGGGGACTGGAATGACAGGCCCCTGACTGGAACGACGGGCCCTGGGTGTGCCAGAAGGGCTCTGGGACTGGAATGACAGGCCCCAGACTGGAATGACGGGCCCTCGGTGTGCCAGAAGGGCCCGGGGACTGGAATGACAGTCCCCAGACTGGAATGACGGACCCTGGGTGTGCCAGAAGGGCTCTGGGACTGGAATGACATGCCCCTGACTGGAATGACGGTCTCTGGGTGTGCCAGAAGGGCTTGGGGACTGGAATAACAGTCCCCATGCTGGAATGACGAGCCTTGGGTGTGCCAGAAGGGCTCGGGGACTAGATTGACACACCCCATGCTGGAATGATGGCCCCTGGGTGTGCCAGAAGGGCTCAGGTAGTGGAATAACAGGCCCCTGACTCGAATGACGGCCCCTGGGTGTACCAGAAGGGCTCGGGGACTGGATTGACACGCCCCGTACTGGAATGACGGCCCCGGGGAGTGCCATAAGGGCTCGGGGAGTGGAATGACAGGCCCCTGACTGGAATGACGGGCCCTGGGTGTGACAGAAGGGCTCTGGGACTGGAATGATAGGACCATGACTGGAATGACGGCCCCTGAGTGTACCAGAAGGGCTC
The DNA here is from genome assembly GCF_028583425.1 of Eublepharis macularius. Lineage (NCBI taxonomy): Eukaryota > Metazoa > Chordata > Lepidosauria > Squamata > Eublepharidae > Eublepharis > Eublepharis macularius. The sequence continues at coordinate 12,759 of NC_072802.1, forward strand.
GGGGACTGGAATGACAGGCCCCTGACTGGAACGACGGGCCCCGGGTGTGCCAGATGGGCTCTGGGACTGGAATGACAGGCTCCAGACTGGAATGACGGGCCCACGGTGTGCCAGAAGGGCTCGGGGACTGGAATGACAGGCCCCAGAGTGGAATGACGGCCCCTGGGTGTGCCAGAAGGGCTCTGGGACTGGATTGACAGGCACCATGCTGGAATAACGGCCCCCAGGTGTGCCAGAACGCCTCGGGGACTGGAATGACAGGCCCCTGACTGGAATGACAGGCCCTCGGTGTGCCAGAAGGTCTCGGGGACTGGAATGACAGGCCCCTGACTGGAATGATGAGCCCTGGGTGTGACAGAAGGGCTCAGGGACTGGAATGACAGGCCCCATGCTGGAATGACGGCCCCTGGGTGTGCCAGAAGGGTTCGGGGACTGGAATGACAGGCCCCAGACTGGAATGATGTCCCCTGGGTGTGCCAGAAGGGCTCGGGGACTGGATTGACACGCCCCATGCTGGAATGACGGCCCCGGGGACTGCCAGAAGGGCTCGGGGAGTGGAATGACAGGCCCCTGACTGGAATGACGGCCCCTGGGTGTGACAGAAGGGGTCTGGGACTGGAATGATAGGACCCTGACTGGAATGACGGCCCCTGAGTGTACCAGAAGGGCTCGGGGACTGGAATGACAGGCCCCTGACTGGAACGACGGGCCCTGGGTGTGCCAGAAGGGCTCTGGGACTGGAATGACAGGCCCCAGACTGGAATGACGGACCCTGGGTGTGCCAGAAGGGCTCTTGGACTGGAATGACATGCCCCTGACTGGAATGACGGTCTCTGGGTGTGCCTGAAGGGCTTGGGGACTGGAATAACAGTCCCCAAGCTGGAATGACGAGGCTTGGGTGTGTCAGAAGGGCTCGGGGACTGGATTGACACACCCCATGCTGGAATGATGGCCCCTAGGTTTGCCAGAAGGGCTCAGGGACTGGAATAACAGGCCCCTGACTCGAATGACGGCCCCTGGCTGTGCCAGAAGGGCTTGGGGACTGGAATAACAGGCCCCTGACTGGAATGACGGCCCCTGGGTGTGCCAGAAGGGTTCGGGGACTGGAATGACAGCCCCCTGACTGGAATGACGGGTCCTGAGTGTGCCAGAAGGGCTCTGGGACTGGAATGACAGGCTCCTGACAGGAATGACGGCACCTGGGTGTGCCAGAAGGGCTCTGGGACTGGAATGACAGGCCCCTGACTGGAATGACGGGCTCTGGGTGTGCCAGAAGGGCTCTGGGACTGGAATGACAGGCCCCTGACTGGAATGACGGGCCCTGGGTGTGACAGAAGGGCTCGGGGACTGGAATGACAGGCCCCTGACTGGAAGGACGGGCCCTAGGTGTGCCAGAATGGCTCGGGGTCTGGATTAACACGCCCCGTACTGGAATGACGGCCCCTGGGTGTGCCAGAAGGGCTCTGGGACTGCATTGACAGGCACCATGCTGGAATGACGCGCCCTCGGTGTGCCAGAAGGGCTCGGGGACTGGAATGACAGGCCCCAGACTGGAATGACGGACCCTGGGTGTGCCAAAAGGGCTCTGGGACTGGAATGACAGGCCCCTGACTGGAATGACGGCCCCTGGGTGTGCCAGAAGGGCTCTGGGACTGGATTGACAGGCACCATGCTGGAATGACCGGCCCTCGGTGTGCCAGAAGGGCTCGGGGACTGGAATGACTGGCCCCAGAGTGGAATGCTGGCCCCTGGGTGTGCCAGAAGGGCTCTGGGACTGGATTGACAGTCACCATGCTGGAATGACAGGCCCTCGGTGTGCCAGAAGGGCTCGGGGACTGGAATGACAGGCCCCAGAGTGGAATGACGGCCCCTGGGTGTGCCAGAAGGGCTCTGGGACTGGATTGACAGGCACCATGCTGGAATAACGGTCCCTGGGTGTGCCAGAACGCCTCGGGGACTGGAATGACATGCCCCTGACTGTTATGACAGGCCCTCGGTGTGCCAGAAGGTCTCGGGGACTGGAATGACAGGCTCCTGACTGGAATGATGGGCCCTGGGTGTGACAGAAGGGCTCAGGGACTGGAATGACAGGCCCCATGCTGGAATGACGGCCCCTGGATGTGCTAGAAGGGTTCGGGGACTGGAATGACAGGCCCCAGACTGGAATGATGTACCCTGGGTGTGCCAGAAGGGCTCGGGGACTGGATTGACACGCCCCATGCTGGAATGGCGGCCCCGGGGAGTGCCAGAAGGCCTCGGCGAGTGGAATGACAGGCCCCTGACTGGAATGACGGGCCCTGGGTGTGACAGACGGGCTCTGGGACTGCAATGATAGGACCCTGACTGGAATGACGGCCCCTGAGTGTACCAGAAGGGCTCAGGGACTGGAATGACAGGCCCCTCACTGAAACGACGAGCCCTGGGTGTGCCAGAAGGGCTCTGGGACTGGAATGACAGGCCCCAGACTGGAATGACGGGCCCTCGGTGTGCCAGAAGGGCTCGGGGACTTCATTGACAGGCCCCAGAGTGGAATGACGGCCCCTGGCTGTGCCAGAAGGGCTCGGGGACTGGATTGACAGGCGCCATGCTGGAATAACGGCTCATGGGTGTGCCAGAAGGCCTCGGGGACTGGAATGACAGGCCCCTGACTGGAATGGCAGGCCCTCGGTGTGCCAGAAGGGCTCGGGGACTGGAATGACAGGCCCCAGACTGGAATGACGGCACCTGGGTGTGCCAGAAGTGCTCTGGGACTGGAATGACATGCCCCTGACTGGAATGACGGTCTCTGGGTGTGCCAGAAGGGATCTGGGACTGGAATGTACAGGCCCCTGACTGGAATGACGGGCCCTCGGTTTGACAGAAGGGCTCGGGGACTGGAATGACAGGCGCCATGCTGGAATAACGGCTCATGGGTGTGCCAGAAGGCCTCGGGGACTGGAATGACAGGCCCCTGACTGGAATGGCAGGCCCTCGGTTGTGCCAGAAGGGCTCGGGGACTGGAATGACAGGCCCCAGACTGGAATGACGGCACCTGGGTGTGCCAGAAGTGCTCTGGGACTGGAATGACATGCCCTGACTGGAATGACGGTCTCTGGGTGTGCCAGAAGGGATCTGGGACTGGAATGACAGGCCCCTGACTGGAATGACGGGCCCTCGGTTTGACAGAAGGGCTCGGGGACTGGAATGACAGGCCCCTGACTGGAAGGACGGGCCCTGGGTGTGCCAGAAGGGCTCGGGGACTGGATTAACTGGCCCCATGCTGGAATGACGGCCCCTTGGTGTGCCAAAAGGGCTCTGGGACTGGAATGAGAGGCCCCTGACTGGAATGACGGCCCCTGGGTGTGCCAGAAGGGCTCTGGGACTGGATTGACAGGCACCATGCTGGAATGATGGCCCCTTGGTGTGCCAGAAGGGCTCGGGGAATGGAATGACAGGCCCCAGATTGGAATGACGGCCCCTGGGTGTTCCAGAAGGGTTCTGGGACTGGATTGACAGGCACCATTCTGGAATAACGGCCCCTGGGTGTGCCAGAACGCCTCGGGGATTGGAATGACAGGCCCCTGTCTGGAATGACAGGCCCTCGGTGTGCCAGAAGTTTTCGGGGACTGGAATGACAGGCCCCTGACTGGAATGACGGGCCGTGGGTGTGCCAGAAGGGCTCGTGGACAGGAATGACAGGCCCCTGACTGGAATGAGGTGCCCTGGGTGTGCCCGAAGGGCTCGGCGACTGGAGTGACAGGCCCCTGACTGGAATGATGGGCCCTGAGTGTGCCAGAAGGGCTCTGGGACTGGAATGACAGGCTCTATGCTGGAACGACGGCTCCTGGGTGTGCCAGAAGGGTTCGGGGACTGGAATGACAGGCCCCAGACTGGAATGATGTCCCCTGGGTGTGCTAGAAGGGCTCGGGGACTGGATTGAAACGCCCCATGCTGGAATGATCGCCCCGGGGAGTGCCAGAAGGGCTCGGGGATTGGAATGACAGGCCCCTGACTGGGATGACGGGGCCTGGATGTGACAGAGGGGCTCTGGGACTGGAATGATAGGACCCTGACTGGAATGACGGCCCCTGAGTGTACCAGAAGGGCTCGGGGACTGGAATGACAGGCCCCTGACTGGAACGACGGGCCCTGGGTGTGCCAGAAGGGCTCTGGGACTGGAATGAAAGGCCCCAGACTGGAATGACGGTCCCTCGGTGTGCCAGAAGGGCTCGGGGACTTCAATGACAGGCCCCAGAGTGGAATGACGGCCCCTGGGTGTGCCAGAAGGGCTCGGGGACTGGATTGACAGGCCCCATGCTGGAATGAGGGCACCTGGGTGTGCTAGAAGGCCTCGGGGACTGGATTGACAGGTCCCTGACTGGAATGATGGGCCCTCAGTGTGCCAGAAGGGCTCGGGGACTGGAATGACGGGCTCCAGACTGGAATGAGGGCACCTGGGTGTGCCAGAAGGGCTCTGGGACTGGTTTGACAGGCACCATGCTGGAATAACGGCCCATGGGTTTGCCAGAAGGGCTCTGGGACTGGAATGACATGCCCCTGACTGGAATGACGGTCTCTGGGTGTGCCAGAAGGGCTCTGGGACTGGAATGTCAGGCCCCTGACTGGAATGACGGGCCCTGGGTGTGACAGAAGGGCTCGGGGACTTGAATGACAGGCCCCTGACTGGAAGGACGGGCCCTGGGTGTGCCAGAAGGGCTCGGGGACTGGATTGACAGGCTCCATGCTGGAATGAGGGCACCTGGGTGTGCTAGAAGGCCTCAGGGACTGGAATGACAGGTCCCTGACTGGAATGACGGGCCCTCGGTGTGCCAGAAGGGCTCGGGGACTGGAATGACGGGCCCCAGACTGGAATGAGGGCACCTGGGTGTGCCAGAAGGGCTCTGGGACTGGATTGATAGGCGCCATGCTGTAATAACGGCCCATGGGTGTGCCAGAAGGCCTCGGGGACTGGAATGACAGGCCCCTGACTGGAATGGCAGGCCCTCGGTGTGCCAGAAGGGCTCGGGGACTGGAATGACAGGCCCCAGACTGGAATGACGGCACCTGGGTGTGCCAGAAGTGCTCTGGGACTGGAATGACATGCCCCTGACTGGAATGACGGTCTCTGGGTGTGCCAGAAGGGCTCTGGGACTGGAATGACAGGCCCCTGACTGGAATGACGGGCCCTGGGTGTGACAGAAGGGCTCGGGGACTGGAATGACAGGCCCCTGACTGGAAGGACGGGCCCTGGGTGTGCCAGAAGGGCTCGGGGACTGGATTAACTGGCCCCATGCTGGAATGACGGCCCCTGGGTGTGCCAAAAGGGCTCTGGGACTGGAATGAGAGGCCCCTGACTGGAATGACGGCCCCTGGGTGTGCCAGAACGGCTCTGGGACTGGATTGACAGGCACCATGCTGGAATGATGGCCCCTTGGTGTGCCAGAAGGGCTCGGGGACTGGAATGACAGGCCCCAGATTGGAATGATGGCCCCTGGGTGTTCCAGAAGGGTTCTGGGACTGGATTGACAGGCACCATTCTGGAATAACGGCCCCTGGGTGTGCCAGAATGCCTCGGGGACTGGAATGACAGGCCCCTGACTGGAATGACAGGCCCTCGGTGTGCCAGAAGTTCTCGGGGACTGGAATGACAGGCCCCTGACTGGAATGATGGGCCCTGGGTGTGACAGAAGGGCTCAGGTACTGGAATGATAGGCCCCAGACTGGAATGATGTCCCCTGGGTGTGCTAGAAGGTCTCGGGGACTGGATTGAAACGCCCCATGCTGTCATGATCGCCCCAGGGAGTGCCAGAAGGGCTCGGGGATTGGAATGACAGGCCCCTGACTGGGATGACGGGGCCTGGATGTGACAGAGGGGCTCTGGGACTGGAATGATAGGACCCTGACTGGAACGACGGGCCCTGGGTGTGCCAGAAGGGCTCTGGGACTGGAATGACAGGCCCCAGACTGGAATGACGGGCCCTCGGTGTGCCAGAAGGGCTCGGGGACTTCAATGACAGGCCCCAGAGTGGAATGACGGCCCCTGGGTGTGCCAGAAGGGCTCGGGGATTGGATTGACAGGCCCCATGCTGGAATGAGGGCACCTGGGTGTGCTAGAAGGCCTCGGGGACTGGAATGACAGGTCCCTGATTGGAATGATGGGCCCTCAGTGTGCCAGAAGGGCTCGGGGAATGGAATGACGGGCCCCAGACTGGAATGACAGGCCCTCGGTGTGCCAGAAGTTCTCGGGGACTGGAATGACAGGCCCCTGACTGGAATGATGGGCCCTGGGTGTGACAGAAGGGCTCAGGTACTGGAATGACAGGCCCCATGCTGGAATGACGTCTCCTGGGTGTGCCAGAAGGGTTCGGGGACTGGAATGATAGGCCCCAGACTGGAATGATGTCCCCTGGGTGTGCTAGAAGGTCTCGGGGACTGGATTGAAACGCCCCATGCTGTCATGATCGCCCCAGGGAGTGCCAGAAGGGCTCGGGGATTGGAATGACAGGCCCCTGACTGGGATGACGGGGCCTGGATGTGACAGAGGGGCTCTGGGACTGGAATGATAGGACCCTGACTGGAACGACGGGCCCTGGGTGTGCCAGAAGGGCTCTGGGACTGGAATGACAGGCCCCAGACTGGAATGACGGGCCCTCGGTGTGCCAGAAGGTCTCGGGGACTTCAATGACAGGCCCCAGAGTGGAATGACGGCCCCTGGGTGTGCCAGAAGGGCTCGGGGATTGGATTGACAGGCCCCATGCTGGAATGAGGGCACCTGGGTGTGCTAGAAGGCCTCGGGGACTGGAATGACAGGTCCCTGATTGGAATGATGGGCCCTCAGTGTGCCAGAAGGGCTCGGGGACTGGAATGACGGGCCCCAGACTGGAATGAGGGCACCTGGGTGTGCCAGAAGGGCTCTGGGACTGGATTGACAGGCACCATGCTGGAATAACGGCCCATGGGTTTGCCAGAAGGTCTCGGGGACTGGAATGACAGGCCCCTGACTGGAATGACAGGCCCTCGGTGTGCCAGAAGGGCTCGGGGACTGGAATGACAGGCCCCAGACTGGAATGACGGACCCTGGGTGTGCCAGAAGGGCTCTGGGACTGGAATGACAGGCCCCTGACTGGAAGGACGGGCCCTGGGTGTGCCAGAAGGGCTCGGGGACTGGAGTAACAGGCCCCATGCTGGAATGACAGGCCCCTGGGTGTGCCAAAAGGGCTCTGGGACTGGAATGACAGGCCCCTGACTGGAATGACGGGCCCTAGGTGTGACAGAAGGGCTCGGGGACTGGAATGACAGGTCCCTGACTCGAATGACGGGCCCTGGGTGTCACAGAAGGGCTCGGGGACTGGAATGACAGGCCCCTGACTGGAATGAAGGGCACTCGGTGTGCCAGAAGGGCTCGGGGACCGGAATGACAGTCCCCATGCTGGAATGACGGCCCCTGGGTGTGCCAGAAGGGCTCAGGGACTGGAATAACAGGCCCCTGACTGGAATGATGGCCCCTGGGTGTTCCAGAAGGGCTTGGGGACTGGAATAACAGGCCCCTGACTGGAATGACGGCCCCTGGGTGTGCCAGAAGGGCTCGGGGACTGGAATGACAGGCCCCTGACTGGAATGACGGGTCCTGAGTGTGCCAGAGGGGCTCTGGGACTGGAATGACAGGCCCCTGACTGGAATGACGGCCCCTCGGTGTGCCAGAAGGGCTCGGGGAGTGGAATGACAGGCCCCTGACTGGAATGACGGGCCCTGGGTGTGTCAGAAGGGCTCTGGGACTGGAATGACAGGCCCCTGACTGGAATGACGGGCCCTGGGTGTGCCAGAAAGGCTTGGGGACTGGATTGACAGGCCCCATGCTGGAATGATGGCCCCTGGGTGTGCCAGAAGGGCTCTGGGACTGGAATAACAGGCCCCTGACTTGATCGATGGTCCGTGGGTGTGATAAACTATGTCTTGGCTGGTTGTTGGGGGTTTTTCCGGGCTGTATTGCCGTGGTCTTGGCATTGTAGTTCCTGACGTTTCGCCAGCAGCTGTGGCTGGCATCTTCAGAGGTGTAGCACCAAAAGACAGAGATCTCTCAGTGTCACAGTGTGGAAAAGATGTAGGTCATTTGTATCTACTCAGGAGGGGTGGGGTTGAGCTGAGTCATCCTGTAAGAGTTTCCCAGGGTGTGGAATGCTAATGGCGGGAGGCTTCACTGAATCCTGAGGAGGTTCTTTTGCATATGGATTGGTGCTTGATGTGCTAATCTTCTCTGCAGGGCTATTGTCGGGTGTGGAGTGTTTTGTTGGCCTGGTGTTTTTCAGAACTGGAGCCCATGCTCTGTTCATTCTTAAGGTTTCTTCTTTCCTGTTGAAGTTTTGCTTATGCTTGTGAATTTCAATGGCTTCCCTGTGCAGTCTGACAAAGTAGTTGGAAGTGTTGTCCAGTATTTTGGTGTCCTGGAATAAGATACTGTGCCCTGTTTGAGTTAGGCTATGTTCAGCCACTGCTGATTTTTCAGGCTGTCCAAGTCTGCAGTGTCTTTCATGTTCTTTTATTCTTGTCTGGATGCTACGCTTTGTGGTCCCGATGTAAACTTGTCCACAGCTGCAGGGTATACGGTATACTCCTGCAGAGGTGAGGGGGTCTCTGCTGTCTTTTGCTGATCGTAGCATCTGTTGTATTTTTCGGGTGGGTCTGAATACTGCTTGAAGGTTATGCTTTTCCATAAGCTTTCCCATCTGATCAGTAATTCCTTTGATATATGGCAAAAACACTTTTCCTGTAGGTGACTGTTTTTCCTTGGTTGTTTGATTCATCCTGGGTTTGATTGCTCTTCGGATTTCATTTCTGGAGTAGCCATTTGCCTGAAGTGCGTGGTTTAGATGATTAATTTCCTCATTGAGAAAGCGCGGCTCACATATCCGTCTTGCACGATCCACTAATGTTTTCATTATGCCTCTTTTCTGTCGGGGGTGGTGATTGGAGTTTTTGTGTAAGTAACGATCAGTGTGAGTTGGTTTCCTGTAGACCTTGTGACCTAACTGAAAGTTTGCTTTGCGGATGACCAAGGTATCCAGGAATGAGAGTTTTCCCTCACTTTCTTTCTCCATTGTGAATTGTATGTTCAGGTGGATGTTGTTGAGATGATTCAAAAACTCCCTCAATTCTTCCTCCCCATGGCTCCAAATGATGAATGTATCATCCACAAACCGGAACCATACACTGGGTTTGTGGGGTGCTGATTCTAGAGCTGTTTTTTCAAAATGTTCCATGTAGAAGTTTGCTATAACTGGGCTGAGTGGGCTCCCCATGGCCACCCCATCCATCTGTTCATAGAATTCGTTGTCCCATTGGAAGTAACTGGTTGTCAGACAATGATGGAATAAGGCTGTTACATCCTCTGGGAAAATCTGATTAATCAGTGCAATAGTGTCTTTTACTGGAACCTTGGTAAACAGGGATACAACATCAAAACTGACAAGTATGTCTTGTGGATTGAGTTTCAGAGAACTGATTTTGTTGATGAAATCTGCTGAATCTTTGATGTAAGACGAGGTTTTCCCGATGTGGTCCTGCAGGAGATCTGCCAGATGTCTAGCTAATTCATATGTCGGTGAACCAATGGCACTCACAATGGGTCGGAGTGGGACTGAATCTTTATGTATTTTGGGGAGTCCATATAGTCTAGGTGGCTGTGCTTCAGTCTTGCATAGTTTTCTGTGCGTGTCGGGATGTAGTGAGGAATTCTTGATCAGTGCATTTGTTAGCCTGGTGATTTTGCAAGTGGGATCTCGTTTTAGTTTTTTGTAGGTGGAGGGGTCCAGGAGTTCCTTAATCTTCTTTTTGTATTCCTCCGTTTTCATGATCACTGTAGCATTGCCTTTATCAGCTGGTAGAATGATGATGTCTGGATCTGCATTGAGGGTCTTGATGGCATTTCTCTCCTTGCGTGTTAAATTGCTGGTGGGAAGCTTTGCCTTTCGTAGAATCCTGGCTGTCTTGGCTCCTTGCTAATGCTATTTCTTTAAACTTGAAAATATATCCCGTATGGTACTCTATCGTATCAGGACAAGCTTTACTGTATGAACTCAACATTACCTCCACTGACCTATCAAAATCTGCACAAAAAAGATAACTTATTCAGCCCCTACTCCTCATAAAGGAACTAATTCCCATAAGAAACAACTGAGCAACAAAATGGAAAGCATTCCAGAGTCAAGAAATTGTTTTTTTACCCCTTTCCTTGCAAGACGTATAAGTGGGGAAGGGGGGAAACAATCCAAAGTTTTTAAAAAAACCAGTTTAATATGTCACTAGCAGTTTGTGCTACCCAGCAGTATTGAGGTTCGGGGCGACTTCCGGTTTGGGATTCATGGAGGTCTAACGCAGCTCCATTTGTGGAGCTGACCGGATTGCCGTTTTAACCGGCTGGAGGGGTGAAAATAACCCGCGGCCGACTGCTCTCAGGCGGGGAGCAGGCAAAGAACGCTCAAGACCCTAGGGTGAGTTAGATCTCGGACGAGGGGGGGCTCTACACAAGGAGTCTCCCCCCCGATCCTTGAGGTCCCACCTTGCGACGGGTCGGCTATAATCTCTGCGGCAATTTTGGGGCCAATTCGGCTGGCATAAGACCTACATACCCAAGCTTCGATCGGGGAGGGAAGTCGAGAGGAGAATTTAAGATCGAAACAGCGATTACAACCCGAGAAAGCTGGAGAGAAGGTAAAGATCGCTATCTCTTGAAACGGGACAGATTGACAAAAACAGAGAGGAAAGAAAGTAGACTTTTAAACTGCAACAGACTAGCGAAAAGGAGGTGAAGACTCGGCAGGAGTTGTATTTTAAAAGAGACTAAGTTTAAAGAAGTTATTACAAAAATCGGACTATTGTTTTGAATACCTGTGGTTTTGGAGCTGTGGGAAAAAGACACCATCGCGAGACCTGCTGTGGGAAGACGGGAGACAGGAAGTGCGTAACAACAATAGAGTGGCTGGAGGGAAGCGGCCCTTGCCAAAGGACAGGAAGTGGGGAATCGCCATCTTTGAAAGTGGAAGGGTCGTGGCTTCAGCGGAAGAGGAAGTAGGCCATCTTGGATTATAATAACATAGAGAAACCATAGAGAAAAGACGCCCGACATTTTGGATATAAAAAATTAATTTTGGCAAAGATTGGGACATTTAAAAAAAAGGAAAACGTTTAATTATACGCCACGGAGCTGAGGAAGAGAGCAGATTCGTGGGAGCGAGCTAAAGCAAGCCCCACGATGTCGAAAAAAGAGTGGCAATCGGCAATAGAAAACTTGGACAAAAAACTTATAGACATGATGAAAGAACTTAAGGACACGAAATTGGAGCTTATTAAAGAGGTCAAGGAAGTTACACAGACAGTAAAGTCGGAGCTGTCAGAAGTGAAAAAAGGTGTGGAAACGATTAGCAGTGAATTACAAGGAACGCAGCAGAGAGTTAAAACAGTAGAAGACGCGATGGAGAATTTAATAGACACGCAACAAACAGAGATGAGGCTGGTGAAGGGGAGGATGTCAGTTGCAGAAACTAAACACATGGAGAAGCAGCTTCGTTTTCGTGGTCTGCCAGAAGTGGAAGGGAAGTCAGCGCAAGAACAGATGACTGAGGTGTTGGCTGATTACCTGGGGAAGGAGGAGGAGGAAATTGTGGCTATCCTAGATGTGGCGTATCGTGTGAACTCGAGAATTGCAACCCAGAGGAAACTACCAAGGGATGTGATTGTGCAGTTTACAACTAGAAATATGAAAGAGAGGATTGTGACCAAACAATTTCAAGATCCATTGGAGATTGATGGCAAGACGATTATTATAATGAAGGAACTGCCCAGATCAGTGTTATTGGACAGGAAAAAATATAGAGTGCTAATTCAGACTTTGAAGGACATGAATATCAGATACAGATGGGAGTTACCGGAAGGAGTGTCCTTTGAGTTTGGAGGGGCAAAAAAACGCATCAGATCTGAGCGGGAGATGGAGAGATTTATCAAGGACAATGAAAAAGACTTACCAACAAAACCATGAATATGGAGTGTAAAGTATTATCTTGGAATGTAAATGGACTAAACTCACCGAATAAGAGAAAAAATATTCTTCATTGGCTACTAAAACAAAAATGTGATATTGTTTGTTTGCAGGAGACCCACATTAGAAAACAGGATGTAAAATATTTAAAATCTGGAAAATTGGGCAAAGAATTTGTAGCGGCTTCCAACAAGAAAAAAAGAGGAGTGGTGTTGTATATAAAAGAGGAGCTGCAGCCAAAATTTGTTATGAGAGATGTGGAAGCTAGATTTGTAGCAGTGGAATGTAATTGGAACTTAAAGAGAGTGTTGGTAGTCGGACTTTATGCACCTAACGGTGCAAAGGAAAGCTTCTTTGAGGACTTAAGGAAGCACCTAGACGATCTTGTATATGACCAGATAATTCTTGCTGGAGATTTCAATGGAGTGACAGATTTGGAATTAGACAAAAAGACTACAAAAGCACAAAAGAAAAGAGGACTATTGCCAAAGCTTTTTTTTGAGTTGATTCAACAAGAGACTCTCGAAGACGTATGGAGGAGAGAATATCCTAAAACCAAACAGTTTACTTTTTATTCTGCAAGGCATCTTACATTATCAAGAATTGATATGATCTGGGCCTCAAAGGACTTAGCGCTATGGACTAAGGAGGTAGAAATAATGCCGATGGTAGGCTCAGATCATAACCCAATTATGTGGAAATTTGGAAAAAGGAGAAAAAGGAAAGCCTGGAGAATAAATGAGGACCTGTTACAGGAAAGTGAGAATATGGAAACACTGAGAAGAGAGACTAAGTTTTTTATACAATACAACGTGAATAAAGAAGTACCAACCAGTAAAGTTTGGGACGCGTACAAGGCGGTTGTAAGGGGCATACTAATGGACTTAAATGGTAGAGCAAGGAAAAAGAAAGAGGAGAAAAGACAAGAGATTGAGGAGAAAATAAAGGCCAAAGAAGTACAGTTAAAAAAGAGACCAGGGAAAAAGAAAATACATCAGGAAATCAAAATTCTTCAAGAACAGTTAACAGCAATGAGTAACAAAGAATTGGAGTGGAACCTTAAAAGACTGAATCAAAAAGCTTTTGAGGGTGCTAATAAACCTGGGAAATATTTGGCATGGCAATTAAAGAAGAAAAGGGAAAAGAAAATAATAAATAAAATTTGTGAAGAAAACAAAACGTATTTGGAGCAGACTACCATTAGCAGAGCCTTTTATAAATTTTACGCTAAGCTGTATAATAAAAAAGAAGTAAACAAAGAATCAATAGCATCATATTTGGAGAAAACCAAACTTCCAGAGATCTCGGAAGCTTGGAGAAATAAGCTGAACAGTGAAGTAACTGATGAGGAAATAAATATGGCAATACAATCCGCAAATCTAGGAAAGGCGCCAGGGCCAGATGGACTTACGGCTAAATTTTATAAGACAATGGCCAATGAACTGGCACCATTCCTAAAAGAGGTGATGAACGGAGTTTTTAGGGATCAAAGAATTCCAGACACTTGGAGCGAAGCGAATATATCATTGATCCCAAAAGAGGGCCAAGATCTGACTAGCGTGAAAAATTATAGGCCTATATCACTACTCAATAATGACTATAAAATTTTTGCGAAGATATTGGCGGAGAGATTGAAGGGGTGGCTCTCGGAAGTCATAGAGGAGGAACAAGCAGGCTTTTTGCCAGACAGACAAATAAGAGACAACTTAAGGACAGTGATCAATGCTATTGAATACTACGACAAGCGTTGTGACAAAGAGGTTGGTTTCTTCTTTGTAGACGCTGAAAAAGCGTTTGACAATTTAAACTGGGACTTTATGTTTGCCACTATGGAAAAGCTACAACTGGGAGAAAGATTCGTCAGAGCAATCAAGGAAATCTATAGAGACCAGACTGCAGCAATTGTAGTGAATGATGAATTGACCAAAAAATTGACGATTAGTAAAGGAACAAGACAAGGTTGCCCGTTATCTCCATTGTTGTTCATTTTAGTATTGGAGATTCTGATGATACAAATTCGACAAGATGAGGAAATACGAGGAATAAAAATAAAGGACTATTCATATAAGGTCAGAGCATTTGCAGACGACATAATGTTAATTGTAGAAGACCCACTGGAGAACATGCCAAAAGTGATAGACAAGATCAAGGAGTTTGGAGATTTGGCAGGTTTCTTCATTAACAAAAAGAAGTCAAAGATATTATGCAAAAACATGACTAAGCAGAAACAACAATTGTTAATGGAAACAACGGATTGTGAAGTAACTAGTAAGGTGAAATACTTGGGAGTTGAGCTGACTGCAAAAAATATAGATTTGTTCAAGAATAATTATGAAAAATTATGGACTCAGATAGAGAGAGACTTGATCAAATGGAATAGATTGAACCTGTCATGGTTGGGCAGGATTGCAGCAGTTAAGATGAATGTGTTACCAAGAGTAATGTTTTTGTTACAGACAATACCAATCATCAGAGACTCTAAACAATTTGAAAAATGGCAGAGGAAAATATCAGATTTTGTTTGGGCAGGCAAGAAGCCTCGAGTGAAAGTAAAAGTTTTACAAGATGCAAAGGAGAGAGGCGGAATGCAACTGCCCAATCTGAGACTTTACCATGATGCAATCTGCCTAGTTTGGCTAAAAGAGTGGATGACATTAAAGAATAAGAAACTATTAGCCCTAGAGGGATATAAAAAAATTTTTGGATGGCACGCATACCTATGGCATGACAAAGTAAAGGTCAACTCGATGTTCCTGCATCATTTTGTAAGGAGAAGTCTATTTACAATCTGGAAGAAGTATAGAACTTACCTACAAGAAGGAACCCCCTTGTGGGTGGTTCCATATGAGGTGATAGATCCGAGAGCTGTGGATAATGAACAACAATGTTTAACGTACAAAGAAATAACTAAGATTGAAGTATCTAAACTTAGAATAAAGACGCAAGAGGAACTATCACCTAACTATGATTGGTTTCAGTATAGACAGATTAGAGACTTATACAACTCAGACTTTGCAAAAGGGGGCATACGAACAGAGAACTCGGAACTAGAGCAGACCCTTCTTAAAGAAGACAAGAAAAGAATATCCAAGGTATACCAAGTATTGCTGAAATGGTATACTGAGGATGAGATAGTTAAAACACAGATGGTGAAATGGGCTATAAATTTCAATAAAGAAATAACAATGGAGGCGTGGGAATACTTGTGGAAAACTACAATGAAGACAACGACATGTATCAATATTAAAGAGAACATTTTCAAAATGATCTATCGTTGGTACATGACACCAAAGAAGATTGCGCTAGGGAATTTGAATACTTCTAATAAATGCTGGAAATGTAAGAAACATGAGGGCTCCCTCTATCATATGTGGTGGTCGTGTGAGGTAGCTAGGCAGTTCTGGGGGGAAATAATAAGAGAAATGAGTGAAATTTTACAGTTTCAAATAAATAAGAACCCAGAACTCCTGCTGCTAAACTTGGGAATGGAGGGAATTCCAGCCCATCATAGGACGTTGATTTTTTATATGACTGCAGCAGCTAGACTTTTGTATGCGCAGAAATGGAAAGTACAAGAAGTACCAACTATTGAAGATTGGATCTACAAATTGCTGTATATGGCTGAAATGGACAAGATGACAAGAAAACTGAGAGATCTGGACTCAGGGCAGTTCAACACAGACTGGGAGAAGCTGAAACAATACCTGGAGAAGAAATGGGAGGTGGGAGGAAAACTGTGGCAGTTTGAGAACTACTGAAATATAATAAAAGTATAAAAGAGAGGGGTGACTTTACCGGGGGAGGAAGAGAAATGTGAATTTATAAGCAGTTAGATTAATTGATTGAGATATATATAGATATGTATAGGTCAACTGATAGAGAATAATTAATGATAAGGTTTAAACATGAGGATTGACTAACTAACAATATTTTCTTTCTTTGACAAGATTTATATGCACCAAACTGAATGTATAGAAGAGTTAAATTGATTGAGTATCTGAGGAGTTATATAGAATTACCATAAAAAGTTGAAATGAGTAATATATAGAGAATAAATCAAATTGTTTGATTTAAATGTGGGAAATTTTTATGGTTTATATATTTTTATAGGTTTATATAGAATTATTCAAAACTGGAAAATGGGATAAATTGTTTACCTAAAGACGTATAGTTTGGGTGTATAATAATTAAAGGAGTTAATGATGCACTGCTTAATATAATGGAGAATGTATATCTGTTTTAGACAGAGGAATTTAATAGAAGTAAGGGAAAAGGGACAGAGGGTGGGAAAGCTGTTGGAAGTCAACAAAAGGGGGGGAAAGGGAGGGGGTTAGAAACGAAAAATTAGGGGAAAATTGATTGTAATGTAAAAATAAAAATGTTCTAACCCAATAAAAAATTTTTCAAAAAAAAAAAAAGTATTGAGGTTCGGGGCGGGGGGCGGGGACATTTTCTCTTGCTCCCAATAAAGACAGGCCCTTGATTTTCACTTTTGTTCAACAAGCCCAAATGAGGTCACTTTCCACAGCATCTCTCAGAGGCTGTACATATATTATGTTTTTTAATTTAGCATTTGGTATGAAAATTGCTTTCTTATTAATTTGAGTGCAATAGTTTTTGTGGGGTCCAAAGGGGAAGGGAGTATAACATATTGTTATCAATATTATATTGCCTTTTCAATGGGTGGTGGGTAGGGGGTGAAGTTTTGTTATTTTATAATAGAAACAGAGCCTGTTGTGCAAATAAATACAATGGGCTCTAGAAAGCTGGGGCTGCGGAGGGATGGTGGGAAGTTGTGGTTAGAACGGGCTGGCAGGTGGGGGGCAAGGTGGGTCTGGGGAGAGGTGAGAAGCAGGAGGGGTCTGGGGAGGGATGGCAGGTATGGAGGCAATGGAGGTTTGGGGAGGGCTGAGAGGCAGGAGGGGTCTGGGGAGGGATGGCAGGTACGGAGGCAATGGTGGTTTGAGGAGGGCTGAGAGGCAGGAGGGGTGTGGAGAGGAAAGGCAGGTAGGGAGGCAATGGGGTTTGGGGGAAGGGTCAGAGTCAGGTGGGGTGGGGAGAGTAATGGCAGTTAGGGAGGCAATGGGGTTTTGTGGAGGGCTGAGCCAGGTGAGGTGTGGAGGGGAAAGGCAGGTAGGGATGCAATGGGGTTTTCGGGAGGGGTCAGAGGCAGGTGGGGTGTGGAAAGGAAAGGCAGGGAGGGAGGCAATGGGGGTTTGGATCGGAGAGCGGAGTGCCGTGGCTCCAGAGGCCTTGCAGGGCAGTGGTGCTCCGCTCACGCCGCCTTTCCCCGGGTCCAAGGAGAGTGGAGCACTGCTGCCCTGCGAGGCCCCAGGAGCCATGTGCACTGCTCTCCTCGAACCCGGGTCAAGACGCCACAAGAGGAGCACTGCCGCCATGCAAGGCCCCAGGTCTTTGCAGAGCAGCATGCCCGGCTCCGGCAGGGCTGACATGGCAGCGGGTGCTTTGCCCTCATCCTGTCCCTGCCGAAAGCAGCGCGGCGCGGTTCTGGCAGGGGTCAGAGGGCAGCAGGCTTCTCTCCTGCCACGGCTCCCCTGAGGCTTTCTGACACGCCGCCCTTGCTGCCCTTCCTGCGCCACTAAGGGAAGGGCTGAGAGGGGCACCGCTGTGGTGCAAGGGCTGAGCAGAGTGCTGCTGCTGTGCAAAGCCCCGGATCTTTGCAGAGTGGCACACCTGGCTCCAGCAGGGCTGACACGGCAGCAAGCACTTTGCCCTCGCCCTGTCACCCCATCCCTTCCGAAAGCGGTGCAGCTTGGCTCCAGCATGGATCAGAGGGTGGTGGGCTTCTCTCCTGCCGCGGCTCCCCCGGGGCTTGCCAGCGCACCACCCTTCCCATGCCGCTGCCACCGCCCTTCAAACGGGCTGCGAAGCCTGCGGCATCGAGCGGCACCCTCCAGAAGCGGCCTGCCTGGTGCACTTTTATGCTGGTGCGCCCTGCGCAAGCGCACCAGCATCAATGTGAGTCATTGGAAACCCGCTAAGGGAATTTTAAAGTAGGACTAGCAACAAAGCCCGTTGTGGGGGAAAAAAACCAACAGGCTCTAGAAAGGGCAGGGCAGGCGGGGCAGCCATTTCCTCTTCCACCGCAACATGATCTGGTCAAGGGGAGGGCCGGGCAGCCGGGCCTGGCATTGCCCCCTCTGCTGCATTCCAATATGGGCAGAGGGAAGACAGGGTGGCTGGGCCTGGCATTGCTCCCTCCCCAGTGCTGACCAATCATGTTGGGAAAGGGCTGGGAGGCGGGACCGTCCATCCTGCCACCTCCTCACCCCAACTGGGCTGCAGAGGGTTTGGTAGGTGGACCCTTCCCTCCACCAGCCAATCCCAGGCCTGATTTGGACACCGCAGAGCCAGGAGCATTGCTGGGGGGGGGAGAGAAGGGCCCTGGAGTGCTGTGCACTGCAGCCACACGATTCTGCCCAGAATTGGGCCACTGTGGAGACCAGGAGAGCTTCTGGGCAGGCAGAAAGGGCCCAGGAGCACTCCTGAGCCCTGCAGCTGGCTTATTTAGCCCTGATTCGAGCTGAATCGGGCAGCTGTGGAAACTTGGAGTTTTATCTGTGTTGGGGGCAGAAATGGCCCTGGAGTACTCTGGTGCTCCACAGTGCGTCGAATTTGGACTGCTTTGGTCTGAAATCGCCCTACTGTGGTGCATAGGAGCATGCTGAACCATCAGAGAGTGTGCCCAGGGAGCGGCATTCCCCGTGCTTCCCCCAATTGGCCTGGCCCTACAAGTGTATGGCAGATAGACTTGAGCTGTATGGGTCTGGAGGGCAGGTCAACTCACTGTACAAAGCTATGGCAAGTAGACGTGGCCTTGAGACCTGCAGGGGCCAAGTAGCCATGGCAAATAGATCCGGCCTTCGGAAGTGCGATCAGATCTACCTGCTTTGCAATGCCATGGCGAATAGACCTGTCCTTCAGACATGCAGAAGCCAGGTCTGCCCCCCCCACCGGGCCGTTCAATGCCATAGCAATTAGACCTGGCCTTCAGATGAGTAGAGGTCAGGTCTACCCACCAAACAAAGCCATGGTGAGTAGACCCAAGCTTCGGATATGTGTGTTGGCCAGGTCTATCTGCCTGGCAAACCTGTAGCAGCTTGATCCAGAGGCCAGGTCCACTTACTGTGCAATATCATGGCAAGTAGACCTTGTTACCAACTGCAAGTTACCAACTGCACACACAACCTCTCCATGCAGCAGATCGAGGCTTGGAGGTGGGAAACGGAGGTGAAGCTATGGAGATAGAGGGCAAGCAACACTCTCCACACCTGTTCCCTCTTCCCCACAGCAGACCGAGGCTTGGGCAGGATCCTTGGGAGGCGGAGCGCAGTCAAGCCAGGCATGCCCCAGGCCTCCTTGACCCAATCGTGTCTGGTGAGGGTGGAGCCGACAGCTCTGCAATGCCATGGAGAGTAGACCTGGCCTAAGGACATGCAGGGGCCAGGTGTTCTCCCCTTGCAATGACATGGAAAGTAGACCTGAACATCAGAAGAGTGAAGGTCAGGTCTACTTACCAAAGTCTTGATGAGTAGAGCTGGCCTTCAGAGGTGTACAAAGGCCAGGTCTATCTGCTCTGCAAAACAATAACAGGTAGATCTGGCCTCTGCCACTTTGGAGGCCAGGTCTTCTCCCTGTGCAAGGCCAAGAGAAGTGGACCTGGGCTCTGCAGGTCCATCATTCAATCCACATTACCTGCTGCCTTCTCCTCTTCTCCCACTGCTGGGGGGAACCTTGGGAGGAGGATCACAAGGAAGCGAGGCTTTCCCCATAACTGCTGGTCCATAACTGCGCTGAGCAGATTTTGAAAAATATTCCTTGGGCATCAGCTGACAACTCATTACAGGGATCTTCACCGTGTGACCAAAGGGACACTGCACCCAGTCTTTGCTTGCTCACTCACCTGCTGCAGCAGTCATTTAGTGTCTGCACCCACCATGGTGTGTCAGAATCACAAACATGCCAGCAGGCTCCAAAGGGTCGCAAGTTTGGGGACCCATTTTTTTTACTCTTGGATTTATAGTCTGTTATCACTGCAACCTGACCAAAAGTGGATTAGAACAAACTCAGTAAATAGATAAAACAGCAAAAGCATGCAACAAAATAAGACCATGAGTTTGTCAACTGTTAAGCTAAGGTATGAAATGGGTTTTTTCACAAAGAGACGTGCTCTGGGCCAGTGGTCGACAGAATTAGCAAAATTGAGCAAGGAATTTGAGTGGGGTGTGACACTTGAGGGGGACATGGAAGTCTGGACGGCTGTGGAATAGGCTGTGGGAGCAGGAAGGGAGAGAACAGAAGGGTTTATTCCTGAAAGTAGAAGAGGTGGCTGATACAGACTTCATGAAACTGTGATGAAACTGACCAGGCGGGAGGAAGGATAAAGATATAGGAGGATCTGAAACGATGATAGCTAAACAAATCCCTGGAATATAAATTGAAATGTTAAGTGTTTGATTCCAGTCTTGGTGACTTCAGTTGGAGACAACTATCTCCATAAGAGACAATTATTCCAGTCATGGGAATGTCATTCCAGCCACAGAACAATTCTACAATATTTAGAGATTATTAGTCCATACAGGGATGATTGAATTAGCTCCCACAAAGCTTCCACCACACCAGGGGCTTTCAGGGCAATGATGGGACTGAAATGCAACTGCAAGACCACATCTCTCACACCCATAGACAACTACTCCAGTCGAGGGTCTGTCATTCCAGTCCCCGAGCCCTTCTGTCACACCCAGGGCCCATCATTCCTGTCAGGGGCCTGTCATTCCAGTCCCAGAGCCCATCTGGCACACCCAGGAGTCATCATTCCAGTCACGGGCCTGTCATTCCAGTCCCAGAGCCCTTCTGGCACACACAGGGGCCGTCATTCCAGTCGAGGGTCTGTCATTCCAGTCCCAGAGCCCTTCGGGCACACCCAGAGGCCATCAGTCCAGTTAGGGGCCTGTCATTCCAGTCCCCGAGCCCTACTGGCACCCCCCAGAGGCCGTCATTCCAGCATGGGGCCTGTCAATCCAGTCCAAGAGCCCTTCTGGAACACCCAAGGGACATCATTCCAGTCAGGGGCCTGTCACTCCAGTCCCCGAGCCCTTCTGGCACATCTGGAATGTGGCACATCTGGAATCTGGCACATCTGGAATCTGGCACATCTGGAATGACAGTCAGGGGCCTGTCCCTCCAGTCCCCGAGCCCTTCTGGCATACCCAGGGCCCGTCATTCCACTCAGGGGCCTGTCATTCCTGTCCACGAGCCGTTCTGGCACACCCAGGGCCCGTCATTCCAGTCAGGGGCCTGTCATTCCAGTCCCCGAGCCCTTCTGGCACACCCAGGGGCCGTCATTCCAGTCAGGGGCCTGTCATTCCAGTCCCGGAGCCCTTCTGGCACACCCAGGGCCCATCATTCCAGTCAGGGGCCTGTCATTCCAGTCCCTGAGCCCTTCTGTCACACCCAGGGGCCATCATTCCAGCATAGAGCCTGTCATTCCAGTCCCCGAGCCCTTCTGGCATACCCAGGGCCCGTCATTCCAGTCAGAGGCCTGTCCCTCCAGTCCCCGAGCCCTTCTGGGATACCCAGGGCCCGTCATTCCACTCAGGGGCCTGTCATTCCTGTCCACGAGCCGTTCTGGCACACCCAGGGCCCGTCATTCCAGTCAGGGGCCTGTCATTCCTGTCCACGAGCCGTTCTGGCACACCCAGGGCCCGTCATTCCAGTCAGGGGCCTGTCATTCCAGTCCCAGAGCCCTTCGGGCACACCCAGGGGCCGTCATTCCAGTCAGGGGCCTGTCATTCCAGTCCCCGAGCCCTTCTGGCACACCCAGGGGCCGTCATTCCAGTCAGGGACCTGTCATTCCAGTCCCTGAGCCCTTCTGTCACACCCAGGGACCATCATTCCAGCATAGAGCCTGTCATTCCAGTCCCCGAGCCCTTCTGTCACACCCAGGGGGCGTCATTCCAGCATAGAGCCTGTCATTCCAGTCCCAGAGCCCGTCTGGCACACCCAGGGGTCGTCATTCCAGTCAGGGGCCTGTTATTCCAGTCCCCGAGCCCTTCTGGCCCACCCAGGGCCCGTCATTCCAGCATAGAGCCTGTCATTCCAGTCCCCGAGCCCTTCTGGCACACTCAGGGCCCATCATTCCAGTCAGGGGCCTGTCACTCCAGTCGCTGAGCCCTTCGGGCACACCCAGGGCACCTCATTCCAGTCAGGGGCCTGTCATTCCTGTCCACGAGCCCTTCTGGCACACCCAGGGCCCGTCATTCCAGTCAGGGGACTATCATTCCAGTCCCCGAGCCCTTCTGTCATACCCAGGGCCTTTCATTCCAGTCAGGGGCCTGTCATTCCAGTCCCCGAGCCCTTCTAGCACACCCGGGGCCGTCATTCCAGTCTGGGGCCTGTCATTCTAGTCCCCGAGCCCTTCTGGTACACCCAGGGGCCATCATTCCAGCATGGGGCCTGTCATTCCAGTCCCCAAGCCCTTCTGTCACACCCAGGGCCCGTCATTCCAGTCAGGGGCCTGTCACTCCAGTCCCCGAGCCCTTCTGGCATACCCAGGGCCCGTCATTCCAATCAGGGGCCTGTCATTCCTGTCCACGAGCCATTCTGGCACACCCACGGCCCGTCATTCCAGTCAGGGGCCTGTCATTCCAGTCCCAGAGCCCTTCTGGCACACCCAGGGGCCGTCATTCCAGTCGAGGGTCTGTCATTCCAGTCCCAGAGCCCTTCTGGCACACCCAGAGGCCATCAGTCCAGTTAGGGGCCTGTCATTCCAGTCCCCGAGCCCTTCTGTCATACCCAGGGGCCGTCATTCCAGTCAGGGGCCTGTCATTCCAGTCCCCTAGCCCTTCTGGCACACCCAGGGCCCATCATTCCTGTCAGGTGCCTGTCATTCCAGTCCCAGAGCCCATCTGGCACACCCAGGAGTCATCATTCCAGTCACGGGCCTGTCATTCCAGTCCCAGAGCCCTTCTGGCACACACAGGGGCCATCATTCCAGTCGAGGGTCTGTCATTCCAGTCCCAGAGCCCTTCTGGCACACCCAGAGGCCATCAGTCCAGTTAGGGGCCTGTCATTCCAGTCCCCGAGCCCTACTGGCACCCCCCAGAGGCCGTCATTCCAGCATGGGGCCTGTCAATCCAGTCTAAGAGCCCTTCTGGAACACCCAAGGGACATCATTCCAGTCAGGGGCCTGTCACTCCAGTCCCCGAGCCCTTCTGGCACATCTGGAATCTGGCACATCTGGAATCTGGCACATCTGGAATGACAGTCAGGGGCCTGTCACTCCAGTCCCCGAGCCCTTCTGGCATACCCAGGGCCCGTCATTCCAGTCAGGGGCCTGTCATTCCAGTCCCCGAGCCCTTCTGGCACACCCAGGGCCCATCATTCCAGTCAGGGGCCTGTCATTCCAGTCCCTGAGCCCTTCTGTCACACCCAGGGGCCATCATTCCAGCATAGAGCCTGTCATTCCAGTTCCCGAGCCCTTCTGGCATACCGAGGGCCCGTCATTCCAGTCAGGGGCCTGTCATTCCTGTCCACGAGCCGTTCTGGCACACCCAGGGCCCGTCATTCCAGTCAGGGGCATGTCATTCCAGTCCCCGAGCCCTTCTGGCACACCCAGGGGCTGTCATTCCAGTCAGGGGCCTGTCATTCCAGTCCCCGAGCCCTTCTGGCACACCCAGGGGCTGTCATTCCAGTCAGGGACCTGTCATTCCAGTCCCTGAGCCGTTCTGTCACACCCAGGGGCCGTCATTCCAGCATAGAGCCTGTCATTCCAGTCCCCGAGCCCTTCTGTCACACCCAGGGGGCGTCATTCCAGCATAGAGCCTGTCATTCCAGTCCCAGAGCCCTTCTGGCACACTCAGGGCCCATCATTCCAGTCAGGGGCCTGTCACTCCAGTCGCCGAGCCCTTCGGGCACACCCAGGGCACCTCATTCCAGTCAGGGGCCTGTCATTCCTGTCCACGAGCCCTTCTGGCACACCCACGGCCCGTCATTCCAGTCAGGGGCCTGTCATTCCAGTCCCCGAGCCCTTCTGGCACAGCCAGGGGCCGTCATTCCAGTCAGGGGCCTGTCATTCCAGTCCCCGAGCCCTTCTGTCATACCCAGGGCCTTTCATTCCAGTTAGGGGCCTGTCATTCCAGTCCCCGAGCCCTTCTGTCATACCCAGGGCTCGTCATTCCAGTCAGGCGCCCGTCATTCCAGTCCCAGAGCCCTTCTGGCACACCCAGGGGCCGTCATTCCAGCTTGGGGCCTGTCATTCCAGTCCCCAAGCTCTTCTGTCACACCCAGGGCCCATATTCCAGTCTGGGGCCTGTCATTCCAGTCCCCGAGCCCTTCTGTCACACTCAGGGGCTGTCTTTCTAGCAGGGGGCCTGTCAATCCAGTCCCAGAACAGGCTATCTGAGCCCAGACACTTTCCTTCAAAATCCATTCCACGTTTTTTTTGCACCTCTTATTTTGCTCTAATGTGTTTCAATGGAGCCCATGCAAGTCAATGGGCATTCCAGTTTCCCATTATTTCCAATGGGCATTCAAGCCTCTCCCATTATTTCCAACGGGCAATCCTGTCATTCGTTTTAGTACATCCCTGCGAAAAGTCTCTAGGTTTGATAGAGGTTATGTAAAAAATAAGAATGGGCTTAGAATAAGAGATATTGAATTAAAGTTGGTAGTGAAATATAAATGAAATAGATTTAAGTAATAAGAAGGGTTAGGGGTTGGAAAGCTGTTGGAAGTCAATAAGGAGGGGGGAGGAAAAGGGTGGGGGATAGAGCAAGGGGTAGAATGGGATTATTTGTGTCAAATTTGCAAAATTTTCTTTGTTTTACCACTCACTAATAAAAATTTTATTAAAAAAAAAGAGAGTTGCCCCCTCTGCTGGCAACCCACTGAGTTCCACCACCTCTTTTCCCAGAAAAAAAGCCCTGAGAAGGGGGTTTGCTCTCTTACCAGCTAAGCAGTGGGCAGACGCAAAAGAATGGTGCAGACCTATACATCTTGTGATTTGGGTGGTCAACTGGCCTGGAGGAAAACATCTTGTTCCTTTAACGGAATCTTAATCTAAGGGAATGGCAGCCAGAGCTTTTTCGAGCACAGAGGTAAAGAACAGCTCGTGGTAAATAGCATCCCGTTAGAGGGGCAGGACTTTGTTTCCCTAGGTTGTCCTCAGCCCGACTGTCAATACATTTCAGGGAATAGTGGAGCATTTAAGCTACTCTCAGAACTGAAGGGGCCACCTTCCTGAAGGCTGCTGCAAGAAGGGCATTCCTGCCAGAGTCGACCTAATGGTGGGCATGTCTGGCAATATCAAACAAAAAATTCTACACATTAACTAATTGTGGCTTTTCATGGGCAACAACCTACTACTCCGAGGTACATGAAGCAGACAGTTATTGAAGCACTGACAAATAGATTCTCTAAAATCAGACCTCAGTGTGTATCATTGGGTTGCTTTTTAACAATGTGCACACGTTGTAAGGTTTCATTACATAAAACTCCCCATCCTCCCTCTCCAGTAGACAAACATCATCGTTCTCAAGTGGTGGAGCAATCCCAGAACGTCCCCAGTGTCAGCAGCACGGCACGACACGAGGAATGTGTGGAAACCTTCAGCACCCGTAATTCTGAGGCTGGCAGCCGCTCGAGTTCACTCAAGGGTTGAAAAATATTCATCGGGGACTCTAATTTGCAGGGAATTTCCTAATCTGTAAGTGTTGATGAAAGCGGAATCTAATTCTCCTTCTTCTCCATCAGAAGATGTCTTAATAATGTGGCCTTTAATAAAATCTTTACTCATAGCAGCAGGAATATTAGTGATGTCTCCTGCATGTCCAGAAGATCATCCGTTTGACCATTAACTCCTTCAGATATACTTCAAGATTTCCTTTTTCATACATGCTTGTTAGCTTTATGTTTATTCCAATAGTCAAAATAAAGGGCTGCCAGTTTTCAATAAACTTCTCCTGCACAAATCTTTTCCCCTCTTCTATTTTCCTATATGCAGAGATTTTTCCATGAGCAGGGCTTTTTTTGTGAGAAAAGAGGTGGTGGAACTCAGTGGGTTGCCAGCACAGGGGGCAACTCTTGGCAGGAGGTGATGCCCCTGGTACCACATGTGCGCGCACAAAGTGGGTGCATGTTCCCAGGACCAATGATGTCACTTTGGGTCAGCTGGAACAAGGGGGGAGTTTTTAAAAGTTTAAATCACCCTTGGCGAAAATGATCACATGGCTAGTGGCCCCGCCCCCTGATCTCCAGACAGAATGGAGTTTAGATTGCCGTCCGTGCCGCTTCAGCAGCGCAGAGGGCCATCTAAACTCCCCTCTGTCTGGAGATCAGGGGGCGGGGCCACCGGCCATGTGACCATTTTCTCCAAGGGCAACCCACTGAGTTCCGCCACCTCTTTTCCCAGAAAAAAAGCCCTGATCAATATTAACTGTTCCAAGATACTGCCGTGCTTTTACACTAGCTAGATTTACAGTGCAATCCTTGCTCTTTCAATGGGCTCTTTCCGTGGGCTTAGACTGGTGTAACCTTGCTTGGGATTGCTCTGTTAACATGCCACCCTCTGCATTGATGGCAGCAACATAAATAACATTCCATCAATTTGTAGATTCCCCCCCCCCCCCCCCATTCTGATGACTTGATTCAATTACTGGCTCGCGTGTTATTTCACTGCAGATTTTATGTCCAAGCATGCCTGAATTTACTGGAACCTGTGTTGGCTGATATAAAACTATTTTCTGAGCAGAAGACTCAAAATTTTATTGGTGGGAGTTGACCAAAGAATGACTGTCTATGTACCCAAGTTTCCATTGCCTGAAAATACAGGCTGAGATAATGTCCTGTGTATAATTTACTCAGATTCTAACCCTTAAATTGTTAGACGTACAAAGTTGATGATGATGCCTATAGAGGTATCATTTTAGGAAATCAGTACAATAACAGTGTGTTTTCTGCTTCAGTATGGCTTGTGAGTGCTATAATAAAGGCTAACTGGCTGACTCTATCACTTGTCAATAACAGGAATGTTAAATTACAGAATTTATATTCTGTTACGTACATTCAGTATTAAGGTGCAAAATGGCATGTTTAAGCAGAAAATGCTTTGACTAGGATAAGACCAGCCTGTATCATAAAACAGGGATGGGCAGGACGTGAGTGCCCAGCCACCCATTCACCAGGCAAGTCCAGGTTGCTGCTGTGGCCACTTTTTTATCCTTCCCTTTAAAGTGACCCAAGCAGCTTTTCTCCTCTTTATCGGTCTTGGAAAGGAGGCCATGACAGGAGAACCTTTACTCTTAGGGAAGGGGCATTAAGTATTCCCCACACTCAACCTTTTGCAATTTTTTAAATAGAAAAAGTTGTATCTGCACAGATCTTCATGGATCCTGTCTTTTTACAGAATGTCTCTCCATCCTCCATCAAGCCACAGATCAACTCAATGTCCACAGACCACATACTAAGAATCGCAGATGCAATGATCCCTACCGCTGCTTTGGTGCAAAACAATGGATGTGAGGATTTTTACATGCACGTCTCCAAAATGTGCTGTCAGTTCCACCCATGTCCGCAGAGCACACAATAAGAAACCCTAACGCAGCACATCGTGAAATGCTAGACCCCCATTACAGTGTTGTTCGTGGATAAAGCTATGAGCTGCAATCTGGCCGTATTTTTTTTTGTTGCTTCAGTGTAACAATCATATGAATTCCTAACAATCCTTTAAAATCATCTAGCTCTGACAGCTATTATTTTTGTATACGCTGCCATTTTCTGACTGGTCCCACTCACAAAGCTACAATTTCCAAAGCTTTAGAAAAAAATTAAGTAGCTCCTAGAAGTATGCAGCTTACCCCCCTCCCTCATAAATAATCTTCTGCCATTGTATCCGTATTCCTTCAAGGCTCTTGCAGTAGAGAGCCAAGTCTCCCCCCGCCGGCTTTCCAGTACGGAGTCAGCCAAAGCTCTGCTCCTCGGCTTCCAGGCTGCATCTGCTGGCAGGGGGCCAGAGACAGCTTCGGAGAGCTGAGAGATGACAGGTTTTTGCTGTGGGTCTTCTTCAGCCATGGAAGATACAACCAACCTGCTTACATTGGCCTGGGAAAGTATGTCTTGCTCTCCAAAGTAATAAACCTAGCTAGTTAAAGCAAAACTGCACGTGCTGATAAAGGGGAATATAACCTTATCACCTTTTGCCCAACATTAATAGTCCTTTTGCCCAAGAAACGCTGGTTCTGACGGACACAACTCCTTCGGTTTGCCTAGTGACTCCCACTCCAAGAGGCCCCGGAATGCCCCGTCTCTCCGTTTCTGCTTCACTTTCATGATGTTCATCTGTTGTTAGGAGAAAAAGGTGCAGCGGCACTACCTCTTAAGGTGGTACAATACAACTTGCATCAGCTAAGCTAAAGCTTCTGTGCTGTGGTAGCATAAGCACTTCAGAAGGGGTTTCCTCGTCCTATAAAAAGCAGGAAACATGTTGCTTTGCTGCTCTCTTAATGGCTCCTCTTGTTGCTTTTCATCTTCTCCTTCATTACAGCAGTGGCATAATAACCCTGGAACTTGATCAAAAAGATCGGGAGGGGAAAGATGATGGTCAACATGCCACAAATTGCTGCACAGCATGCAATTACTCTGCCAAATGGAGAGATGGCATACGTATCTCCATAGCCAACAGTGGTCAGCGTAATCGCTGCCCAATAAAAGGAAGAGATCATTCCATCAAAGAATGTCTCTGGTCTATGGAGTTCCGCATGATAACAGAGGGCACCGAAGAAAAGGATCTCAAAGGTAAAAATCATCATGAGGATGAAGACCTCTTTCAAGATGGACCGGAATGTGAAGGGCAGCACTCTCAACATCAGGGGGGTCTCCAGGAGTTTGAAGATCTTCAAGAGTTTGACTATGTAGAGCACACGGAAGAAACCCAGCCAGGATAAGATGTCCAGCATTTCACTGATATGGGTGGTTAAGAAGAGCTCAGTATAAACCGGGAACAGGGAAAGGAAATCGGTCACATTCAGAAGGTTTGTGAGGAATTTCTTTTTATCTGGGCAGAATGTGAGTCGCATAAAAAACTCAAATGTGAACCAGAGGATGCAGAAAAGCTCTACATATAGCAAGCTGATAGCCTTTTGGAGAGAGGGCTTCAGAGCAACGTGGAAGATGTTGTAATCTCTGGTGGTGTTATAATGGTCAAATTCAATGTATGTTGTTGGTTCCATAAAAAAGAGGATGAGGATGCCAAGATTGAACAGGAGGGAAACTACCATCAAGCACTGCAAAGAGATGGGAAAACCCGTTAGAACAGTGAGCTTCAACTCATGTTGGACCCTTGCTTTTCTTCAGCCACCCCCTCCCGACATCATATTCCCCTTAGAGCCCCACTTCAGAATGCCCCCTGCTGTTGCGGTCCGGCCTGCAGCCCCATATCATGATGTGCCAAAGGGGAGCACAGGTGCTTGGGTGGTCTTGTGGCCTCTGAGGGCTCCAGACCTACATGGGGGGGGGGAGTGCACCAGTGGCTAGGGATGGGGGAAACCTGCCAGAATCTGAACCTGAGACCAACAACTTAGACCTTCAAGTAGTGATGGGTGAGCTCCATCCTCCATCCCTTTATTATTGGCTCAGTCATTCCCAAGTTTCTAGGAGAGAGGAATTTTAGGATTTCTCTGAGAGCTCACTTTTAGATCAGAAAGTACCTCCTCGACAAATAGTAAGCCTCAGCATCTTGAACTGAATCTAGAAATTTAGAGGCACCCAATGTAATGATCATAAGATCAAGGGAGCCTGAGCCCTCTTGGTTCCTCCCAGCAGTGTGTAAGCTGCAGTTGTTGGGGTTTGGGCACCAATTTAGTTTCTGAGCTGTCCTCAAGGGCAGCTCTGTAGGAAATGTGCTGTGCAAGCCTATGCAGAGTTATTCCAGGCTGAGCCCGCGGCCATTTGTTAGGAATGCTGTGCCTGTAATGGTTCTGGGGAGATCTGACCGATGGGCCAGTGGACAAGGTAGGGAGGGGGTTGCTTCCGCTCGAGCCTGGCTCCTTCCTCAGACTCACTGCAAAGCTCTGGGTAAGGTTCGTTTTCCAGCTCAGCTCTACGTTATCAAAATGGGAGTAGCAGTTTTAATAGGGAACAGGGAAAAAATCAACACAGGAGCGTGACTGTGGAAAGC
The DNA here is from genome assembly GCF_028583425.1 of Eublepharis macularius. Taxonomy (NCBI): domain Eukaryota; kingdom Metazoa; phylum Chordata; class Lepidosauria; order Squamata; family Eublepharidae; genus Eublepharis; species Eublepharis macularius. The sequence goes on from NC_072802.1 coordinate 42,962, forward strand.
TTCTCTAGATTTTGCCCCTCATAAAGAGCTGCATGGAAAACATAGCTGGCAGCCTGAGAGCTCCTGCTCAGCCCGAGGAGTCGAGCCACATGAAGGCTCCTGCTGTCCCGGGTTCTGCCGGGCCAGCTGCTGCGGCCCTGCTTTCTAGGGGCTGATGGTGAAGCGAGCAGAGGCCAGGCCAGGGGCTGTAGCGAGTGGTGCAGGGGCAGCAGCGCTGTGCTTTGGGACCTCTGGCTCCTCGTGGCAGAAGAAATCTGGGGGGGGGGGGGTTGTGAGCTTGTACTTGCGCGCTGTCATCCCAGAGAGTCAAGTGTACCTTTGGGGCTCTGGCCTGCAAGCAACCCTTGGTTCATTTTAGCTGAGTACTTAATTGGTGGGTAGAAGGGCAGAAGCTCTTGAAGGCAAGGGGTCGCCAAGTTTGTACTGGGGCCATGGTGACTCCAAGAAACCACAAGGATGGAACCAGCGTTTCTTGTGACTACAGAGAAGGTGGCTCAACGTGGCAGTCCAGTGTCTGGGCCAAACGTAACCGACTGCCAAGCACCTTCTGCTAGCTCTGCACCGGTGTGTTGTTCTTACAAGCGGAGGAGTCTGCCGTGTTGGGGCTAGTTCTGTGGTGTGAGGCAGCCAGAGTGTGTTGGACTTGGGTGGGGCAAACCTGGGCGTAACTTCCTCCTCGGCCCTGAAGCTCATTGGCTGTCTCAGCCTGCCCTCCCTCTCAGGGCTGTGGTGATGATCAGATTAGGAGAGGAGAGCCCTTGGAGCCTGGCAAAGCGCCATGTGCTCCTGGGGTGTGCCCTGTGTTAGTTGTACACCCTCGGGGCCTTGGCAGCTCTTCCCCCCCAGGCTAGGATCATGCAGAAGCATTCCTCACCATGGCCCCTGCAGAGGAATAGGGCTTTTCAAAGAGAGCCCACATTTTGGGCTGCCACCGAGCCCACCAGTGGTAATCCCTCCTTTCTCCCTGGCCCAGGAGAGTCAGGCTGTCTTCATTGGTATCGTCGTTGTTGCCCCTGAGGTCCAAGTCCTCCTGCAGGCCTTCTGTGTGGCTCAGCTTCACCCAGCAGCAGGGGGCCAGCTGTGCCTCAGGGATTCCCCAGAAGGCCAGCTCCTCCTCCCAGAGGGCCCTACAGACACCTGCAGGACAGTGGAGGTGTCTGGTCCTGTAGTAATTGAGCACATCGCCAAACAGTTTTGCGCTTCTATCAAAGAAAAACTCATTGGCGTTAGGGTCATAGTCAGATACAGCCTGGGCCTGGGGCTCTGTCAGCTGGCACAGCTTGGTCCCTGGGAAGGTTTTGAGGGTGCTGGAGTAAGTTTCATATCTGCGGCCTCCGACATTCAAGACAATCTTTTCTTTAGAGGCCTCCATCTTGCTGTTGGGTTGATGTTGCCCTCTTAATGACCTGGGGAAAACAGAAAGAACACAACTGTTATCATTCTCTTGTTTTCATTAATGCAACAAAAACACAACAGCTGCGCAACCCTCATTCCCTTTAGACATGCACCGACTGACACGGTAGCCATTGGTCCTGAGATTGCAGCCACAGGGTGTGTTGGCACATCATGGCCAGCAGGCGCACACACACTGCAGTTTCCAAGGAGCCAATGATACCAGATGTCTCACTGTCAAACACGAGGTCCAGATGGGAGACTTCCTGTTTGGGATCCATGGAGGTCTAACGCAGCTCCACTTGCGGAGCTGACCGGACTGCCGTTTTAACCGGCCGGCGGGGTGAAAATAGCCCGCGGCCGACTGCTCTCAGGCGGGGAGCAGGCAAAGAACGCTCAAGACCCTAGGGTGAGCTAGATCTCGGACGAGGGGGGGCTTTACACAACGAGTCTCCCCCCGATCCTTGAGGTCCCACCTTGCGACGGGTCGGCTATAATCTCTGCGGCAGTTTTGGGGCCAATTCGGCTGGCATAAGACCTACATACCCAAGCATCGATTGGGGGAAGAAGCTGAGAGGAGAACTTAAAATCGAAACAGCGATTACAACCCGAGAAAAGTGAAGAGAAGGTAAAGATCATTATCTTCTGAGACGGGACAGATTGATAAAAACAGAGAGGAAAAAAAGTAGATTTTTAAACTGCAACAGATTAGTGAAAAGGAGGGGAAGACTCGGCAGGAATCGAATTTAAAAAGAGACTAAGTTTAAAGAAGTTATTAAAGAAATGGGACTATTGTTTTGAATACCTGTGGCTTTGGAGCTGTGAGAAAAAGACACCATCGCGAGATCTGCTGTGGGAAGACGGGAGACAGGAAGTGCGTAATAACAATAGAGTGGCTGGAGAGAAGCGGCCCTTGCTGGAGGGCAGGAAGTAGGGAATCGCCATTTTTGAAAGGGGAAGGGTCGCGGCTTCAGCGGAAGAGGAAGTAGGCCATCTTGGATTACAAAATCATAGAGAAACCATAGAGAAAAGACGCCCGACATTTTGGACTCTTTAAAACTTAATTTCTATAAGAAGACCGGGACATTTAAAATAGAAAAACGTTAAATTTTACGCCACGGAGTTAAGGAAGAGAGCGGATTCGTGGGAGCGAGCTAAAGCAAGCCCCACGATGTCAAAAAAAGAGTGGCAATCGGCAATAGAAAACCTGGATAAAAACCTGGACAAAAAACTTTTAGATATGATTAAAGAACTTAAGGACACGAAATTGGAGCTGATAAAAGAGGTTAAAGAGGTTACACAGACAGTAAAATCGGAGCTGTCAGAAGTGAAAAAAGGTATGGAAACAATACGAAATGAATTACAAGGAACGCAGCAGAGAGTTAAAACAGTAGAAGACGCGATGGAGAATTTAGCAGACACGCAACAAACAGAGATGAGATTGGTGAAGGGGAGAATGTCAGTTGCAGAAACTAAACATATGGAGAAGCAGCTACGTTTTCGTGGCTTGCCAGAAGTGGAAGGAAAGTCAGCGCAAGAACAGATGACTGAGGTGTTGGCTGAGTACCTGGGGAAGGAGGAGGAGGAAGTTGTGGCTATCCTAGATGTGGCATACCGTGTGAATTCGAGAATAGCAACCCAGAGGAAACTACCAAGAGATGTGATTGTGCAGTTTACAACACGAAATATGAAAGAGAGGATTGTGACAAAACAGTTTCAAGATCCATTGGAGATTGATGGCAAGACGATTATTATAATGAAGGAACTGCCCAGATCAGTGTTACTGGACCGGAAAAAATATAAAGTGCTAATTCAGATTTTGAAGGACATGAAAATCAGGTACAGATGGGAGTTACCGGAAGGAGTGTCCTTTGAGTTTGGAGGGGCCAAAAAACGCATCAGATCTGAGCGAGAGATGGAGCGATTTATTAAAGACAATGAAAAAGACTTACCAACAAGATCATGAGTATGGAGTGTAAAGTATTATCTTGGAATGTAAATGGACTAAACTCACCGAATAAGAGGAAAAATACTTTTCACTGGCTACTAAAACAAAAATGTGACATTGTTTGTTTGCAAGAGACCCATATCAGAAAGCAGGATGTAAAATATTTAAAATCTGGAAAATTGGGCAAAGAATATGTAGCGGCCTCCAACAAGAAAAAAAGAGGAGTGGTGTTGTACATAAAAGAGGAGCTACAGCCAAAATTTGTTATGAGAGATGTGGAAGCTAGATTTGTAGCAGTGGAATGTATTTGGAATTTAAAGAGAGTGTTGGTAGTCGGACTTTATGCACCTAACGGTGCAAAAGAAAGCTTCTTTGAGGATTTAAGGAAGCATTTAGACGATCTTGCATACGACCAGATAATTCTTGCTGGAGACTTCAATGGAGTGACAGACTTGGAACTAGACAAAAAGACTACAACGGCACAAAAGAAAAGAGGACTATTACCAAAGCTTTTTTTTGAGTTGATTCAACAAGAGACTCTTGAAGATGTATGGAGGAGAGAATATCCTAAAAGCAGACAGTTTACCTTTTATTCTGCAAGGCATTCTACATTATCAAGAATTGATATGATCTGGGCCTCAAAAGACTTAGCATTATGGACTAAGGAGGTAGAAATAATGCCTATGGTAGGCTCAGATCACAACCCAATTATGTGGAAATTTGGAAAAAAGAGAAAAAGGAAAGCATGGAGAATAAATGAGGACTTGTTACAGGAAAGAGAGAATATGGAAATACTGAGAAGAGAGACAAAGTTTTTTATACAATACAACGTGAATAAAGAAGTACCAACCAATAAAGTTTGGGATGCTTATAAGGCGGTTGTAAGGGGCATACTAATGGACTTAAATGGTAGAGCAAGAAAGAAGAAAGAGGAGAAAAGACAAGAGATTGAGGAGAAAATAAAAGCCAAAGAAATACAGCTAAAAAAGAGACCAGGGAAAAAGAAGGTATACCAGGAAATTAAAATACTTCAAGAACAGCTAACAGCAATGAGCAATAAAGAATTGGAGTGGAATCTCAAAAGACTGAATCAAAAAGCGTTTGAGGGTGCTAATAAACCTGGGAAGTACCTGGCATGGCAATTGAAGAAGAAAAGGGAAAAGAAGATAATAAATAAAATTTGCGAAGATAACAAAACGTATTTGGAGCAGGCTACCATTAGTAGAGCCTTTTATAAATTTTACGCTAAGCTGTATAATAAAAAAGAAGTAAACAAAGAATCAATAGCGTCATATTTGGAGAAAACCAAACTTCCAGAAATCTCGGAAGCTTGGAGAAATAAGTTGAATAGTGAAGTAACTGACGAGGAAATAAGTAAGGCAATACAATCTGCAAATCTAGGAAAGGCGCCAGGGCCAGATGGACTTACGGCTAAATTCTATAAGACAATGGCTAATGAACTGGCACCATTCCTAAAAGAGGTGATGAATGGGGTTTTAAGGGATCAAAGGATTCCAGAAACTTGGAGTGAAGCGAATATATCATTGATCCCAAAAGAGGGCCAAGACCTGACTAATGTGAAAAATTATAGACCTATATCGCTACTCAACAATGACTACAAAATTTTTGCGAAGATATTGGCGGAGAGATTGAAGGGGTGGCTCTCGGAAGTCATAGAGGAGGAACAAGCAGGCTTTTTGCCAGACAGACAAATAAGAGACAACTTAAGGACAGTGATCAATGCTATTGAATATTATGACAAGCGTTGTGACAAAGAGGTTGGTTTCTTCTTTGTTGACGCTGAAAAAGCGTTTGACAATTTAAACTGGGACTTTATGTTTGCCACTATGGAAAAGCTACAATTGGGAGAAAGATTCATCAGAGCAATTAAGGAAATTTATAGAGACCAGACTGCAGCAATTGTGGTGAATGATGAATTGACCAAGAAATTGACGATAAGTAAAGGAACAAGACAAGGTTGCCCGTTATCTCCATTGTTGTTCATTTTAGTATTGGAGATTCTGATGATACAAATACGTCAAGATGATGAAATTCGTGGAATAAAAATAAAGGACTATTCATACAAGGTCAGAGCATTTGCGGATGACATAATGTTAATTGTAGAGGACCCATTGGAGAACATGCCAAGAGTGATAGATAAGATCAAGGAGTTTGGAGACTTGGCAGGTTTCTTCATTAACAAAAAGAAGTCAAAGATATTATGCAAAAATATGACTAAGCAGAAACAACAATTGTTAATGGAAACAACGGATTGTGAAGTAACAAGTAAAGTGAAATATTTGGGAGTCGAATTAACTGCAAAGAACATAGATCTATTCAAAAACAATTATGAAAAACTATGGACTCAGATAGAGAGAGACTTGATTAAATGGAATAGATTGAATTTGTCATGGTTGGGCAGGATTGCAGCAGTTAAGATGAATGTGTTACCAAGAGTAATGTTTTTGCTACAGACAATACCAATCATCAGAGACTCCAAACAATTTGAAAAATGGCAGAGGAAAATATCAGATTTTGTTTGGGCAGGCAAGAAGCCTCGAGTGAAAGTGAAAGTTTTACAAGATGCAAAGGAAAGAGGCGGAATGCAACTGCCCAATCTGAGACTTTATCATGATGCAATCTGCCTAGTTTGGTTGAAAGAATGGATGACATTAAAGAACAAGAAGCTATTAGCCCTAGAGGGATATAAAAAAATATTTGGATGGCACGCATATTTATGGCATGACAAAGTAAAGGTCAACTCGATGTTCCTGCATCACTTTGTTCGGAGAAGTCTATACATAATCTGGAAGAAGTACAGAATTTATCTACAAGAAGGAACCCCTTTGTGGGTGGTTCCATATGAGGTGATAGACCCGAGAGCTGTTGATAATGAACAACAATGTTTAACGTATAAAGAAATAACTAAAACTGAAGCATCCAAACTTAGAATAAAGACACAAGAGGAACTATCACCTAACTACGATTGGTTCCAGTATAGACAGATCAGAGACTTATATAATTCGGACTCTGTAAAGGGAGGTATACGAATAGAGAATTCGGAACTAGAGCAGACCCTTCTTAAAGAAGATAAGAAAAGAATATCCAAGGTATACCAAGTACTGTTGAAGTGGTATACCGAGGATGAGATAGTTAAAACACAAATGGTGAAATGGGCTATAAACTTTAATAAAGAAATAACAATGGAGGCATGGGAATACTTGTGGAAAACTACAATGAAGACAACGACATGTATTAATATCAAAGAGAACATTTATAAAATGATCTATCGTTGGTACATGACACCAAAGAAGATTGCGCTAGGGAATTCGAATACTTCTAATAAATGCTGGAAATGTAAGAAGCATGAGGGCTCCCTCTATCATATGTGGTGGTCGTGTGAGGTAGCCAGGCAGTACTGGGGGGAAATAATAAGAGAAATGAGTGAAATTTTACAATTTCAAATTAATAAGAACCCAGAACTCCTGCTACTGAACTTGGGAATGGAGGGAATTCCAGCCCAACACAGGACGTTGATATTTTATATGACAGCAGCAGCTAGACTTTTGTATGCGCAAAAATGGAAAGTACAAGAAGTGCCAACTATTGAAGATTGGACTTACAAATTGCTGTATATGGCTGAAATGGACAAGATGACAAGAAAATTGAGAGATCTGGACTCAGGGCAGTTCAACACAGACTGGGAGAAGCTGAAACAATACCTGGAGAAGAAATGGGAGGTGGGAGGAAAACTGTGGCAGTTTGAGAACTACTGAAGTATTGAAGTAGAGGGGGGAGACTTTACCGGGGGGAGAAGAGATAAATGTGAATTAATAAGCAGTCAGATTAATAGATTGACATATATATAGATATATATAGGTTAACAAACAGAACATAGAGAAAATAATTAATTATAAGGACTAAATATAAGGAGCGATTAACTAACAATATTTTCTTTTTTTTCTGACAAGTTTTGTACCAAACTGAATGTCTGAAGATATAGATGGGTCAAATTGATTGACTACGTGAGGAGAGATATATAGAACTATTATAAAAAGATAGAATGAGTAATATATAGAGAGAATAAGTCAAATTGTTTGATATAAACGAATGTATGATCTATATGGTTTATGATATATAGAAATACCTGAAATTGAAAAATTGGGATAAATTGTTTATCTAAGATGGAAACAAAGGCTTACGGTTTGGGCATATAATGTTAAAAATAGTTAAGGATGTACTGCTTAGAATAATGGAGAATATATATTTGTTTTAGATAGAGGAAGCTAATAAAAGTAAGGGAAAGGGGACAAAGGGTTGGAAAGCTGTTGGAAGTCAACAAAAAGGGGGGGGGGAAAGGGAGGGGGTTAGAGATGAAAAAATTGGGGAAAATTGAATGTAAATGTGGAAATAATGGATTCTAACCCAATAAAAATTTTTCAAAAAAAAAAAAAACACGAGGTCCAGATGGACAAAGACTTTAGCCATTATTTGCTGGAGAAACAGGCAGGTTTGCTAGCGCAGATCTAAAGGGACCTTCAGAGAGCTCTCCATCTTAAGTCCTCCTGTCAGAGCCATGCACCCCCTACCAGCATTTACTCATGCGTCAGACAGTGGGCTTCCCCAAGTGAAACCAGAAAATCCTTAGGATTTTCATGAGGGGAACCATCCAAAAATGATCGTTGACAGGAACAGCCTGTCGTCTTTGTTTCTTGGGACATTCCAGGTTTGGCGCTGACGCCAGGCTTTAAAGGGGAACTTGCAGATTCCAAGGCATACTTAGAAATATTGTCCTTTGGTTAGCACCTTGCATAGCATCCTTTACCAGGTTTTACCCTGTTTACCGGGACAAGTTGGGAGGACAGAGCAGGGCCTCCTCTGCCCCTTGTTAAGAATTACATCTGTTTAATGTTTTGTACTAATTTTTGTATTTCTATCCGGCCTTTGTTTGCAAATAGAAAACCCAAACCACCTTACACTCTATTAAAGGTATCAAATCTACAACAAAACCGGTGTATCAGAGGCACCTTTTGTTCCACGTCTCACCACCTTTCTTTTGCAAAAAGAGAACTCTGTTGGAGGCATACTTGACTTCTGTTTACAACCCCCATTGCCATGGTTATTCTAATATTCAGTTTGGTGTAGTGGTTTGGTGTAGTGGTTAAGAGCGCGGGACTCTAATCTGGAGAGCTGGGGTTTGATGCCCCATTTGATGCCCCAAATCTGGGGTTTGATGCCCCATTGCTCAAATTGAAGCCAGCTGGGTGGCTTTGGGCTAGTCACAGCTTCTCAGAGCTCTCTCAGCCCCACCCACCTCACAGGGTGTTTGTTGTGGGGATAATAATAACATACTTTGTAAACTGCTCTCAGTGGGCGTTAAGTAGTCCTGAAGGGTGGTATATAAATCGGACGTTATTCTTCTTCTTATTATTCTTACAATAATAAAATAACATGAAAAAGACAACAAAATATCAGTAAAACACACACAAACGGAAAGTCATATACTGGTCTAAAGGCAAGCTCCCCAAACAGAAGGCTTAACGGTGTACATATCAATGAATATAGATCAAGATGGGCAGCCATGTTCATCTGTCTGTAGCAGTAGAAAAGAACAAGAGTCCAGTAGCATCTGTAAGACGAACAGAACTGCTGGTAGAGGACGGGCTTTCATGGGCCACATCTCACTTCTTCAGATACATTCTAGCTGTGTCTGAAAAAGTGAGCTAAGACTCACAAAGCTCATCCCCTACCACAAATTTTGTTAGTCTTATAGGTGCTACCGGACTTTGCTCTTTATATAGAAATGAATAATTACAGGAATTTAGGTCCATGGCAGACCAGCCTCAAAACAGTTGTGGCTTCAGTCTAGGAGCTCTCGGAGTCAGGCACCAATTCTCTGCCCTCACCAGTGCCCACAGCGAATGGAGGGTGCCCTGCATCACAAGTCAGAGTCACACATGAGGTGTTCCTGGGACGGAGCACCTTGATTCCTGGGCATGAGTGCAGCATCTGATTCAGGAGGGATTGTTGGGGCCTGTGGCAAAGGGGCTTCAGCCTCCCTCTCCCACACCAGTTTATTGCCTGGAACAGTCCCACGGCTGCTATTTGGCCTGTTGGAGAACCCCACTCGTCTCCCAGGGAACACGTACGTTTCCCCAGGGACTGTTTCCGGTTGGCAAAACAGTGCAAAGGGAAGGAGGAAGCCCCTTTTCTACACCCTGATCCAAACCGAGTACTGCACGTATGGGAGTTGAGGACAGCTCATGTGTGATTGGGTCACATCTGGTACATTTCCCCAGCACCTGCTATCGGAGCCTGGGCCTGGAACGTTGCGTATGTGATGTCCCTCTGAGCCACATCCCTCCCTAGAGGCCCAGGGGATGTCAAATGCGCACTTCAACCCTCCAGCTTCTTCCCCAGCTAATGACATGAACCTTCCTTCCCTTGCCTTTTAAACTTAGCTGCAACTCGGAAGATGGTGATGGTTCTGTCATCACAGGGCCAGGTGACAGGGGCCAGGGACCCCATCCAAGGAAGAAATTGCCGAGTTATTCCTCTCCGTCCCCACCCCTGTATTGAACACTGTGGATAAAAGGGTGGAACTCATTGACTGCTGCAATGACCCTAAGGAATTTGGGTCATTGGTAACCCCTGTGTTTAGCACTGAAATAACAGCTCCCTTCTGTATTCCTGCCAAACATTGGAAACTTCATTTTTCTGAACTGTATTCTTCATCAACACCTGTTAATCACGTGGAAGAAAATCCAGACTGATTACCCCTTTGGCCTAAGGTTTTGCCGGAGGAAATTGAAGAACTCTTTGCTAAAAAGAAACCTGGGACAATGCCGGGTTCAGATTTGATCCTTGTTGAGCTGTACCAGGATAACACTGCTTGGTGGAGCTCTATTTTGGCTCCAAATTTTCTCAGTGATAAATGAAACTGGCATAATTCCAGGTGTGTATGAACACTGGGAATTGAGCTTCTCAACCACCCACTTAATTCCTGGCAGAGGCGCAGTATTAGCTTGTGGGCTGGGAGCAGGTTTGCCAAACTCCCAGAATTACAACTGATCTCCAGGCCACAGAGATCAGTTCCCCTGGAGAAAATAGCCAGTTTGGAGGGTGATGTCTATGGCATTAGAGCATGCTGAGGTCCCTCTCCAACCCCCCCCCCTGTCTCTAGGCTTCACCCCCAAAATCTCCTGGAATTGCCCAACCTGGAGTTGGCAACCCTGGTATGTGTGTGGGGGATGACTCACAGCTCACACTTCTGGCATTTTGTCACAAGAGTCTACTTTCACTTGTCACCCAAAAGACTCCAATAATTGCACTTATATACCGCTCTTCTGGACAGACGAGTGTCTATGCAGAGCAGTGGGCAAGGTCAGTGTTGTTCTTATCCCCACTATATAGCCGGGGAGCTGCAGCTGAGAGGAGGGGCTTGCCCAAGGCCACCTGCTGAGCTCGGGGCAGGAGTGGGATTCGGCCAGCAGAGTGCAGATCCACAGCCCATCCATTTAACCGCTCTGCTGTAGCAACACTGGGATCATTGCTGTTTGCCTGACTTATAGTACATGTGGACATTTGAAGGCTTTGGGTAAAATTCTTTGGGCCTCCATTTGGATGTTTCTCCTGAGCCTTCAAAATTTCCTCAAAACTCTGATTTCATTGAGAATTGGTGGTAAATTGAAGTTGTGCTGAACCCCAAAGAGAAATGTTGCTGGTTTTATTGAAACTCTGTGTGTGTGTGTGTGTGTGTGTGTGTGTGTGTGTGCGCGTGCGCCGCACTTTCCCTAAAACCCCTCTGCCGTTTTTCCTAAAGAGGAAATGCCAGTTCCTTCAACCGAGACGTGGGTTTATTGGAAACTCTCCTCTTCTCTTTTGTGCCATGAGAACACAGCTCTGATGCTGAGTTCGCCTGCTCCCTAGTCAGACTGGTTATTGGTCTTTCATTGCTTGGCAAACTTCAAAAGGCTTCTTAAAAGATTATTTTTCTTCCTGGAAAGCACTTGATATATTAAAAAGGCATAAAAAGCAGTTCTGTGTAGGATGACATATTTATTCATTTAATATTATATAAAATGTTTATAAACCCCCTTTTATCTCAGGTATCCTAACTCCAGTCCCAAGGCAGGAAACAACAATGTAATAATACCGCAAATTAAAACAAGACATTAAAAACAAAAACTAAAAACACATGGAAAAGACATGCTAGGAAACGACCGCAGGTCCACATACGTCCCTGGAGCATTAGCACTTGCGCAAGGCGAGCATCCCATGTGCCAGTCCGCTCCTGCCTCTCACATGTTCCTGTTTTCTCATAAGCACCTCCCGAAACAGTCCTTAGTGCTCGGCTGTAAATCTTTGCTTGCTGCTTCTGCGGTCCCCCCTCCAAGGGGCTCAGTGTTGCCAGCCTCCTTTTTTATCTGCTTGGAAATCCTTATGCCCCTCTGCTACCAAGTACACCGTCTCAGCGAATAGCACTAAGGAAAAAGGAGCGCTTTGGATCCTTACCTTCACCCTTGTGCAGCAGCTGCGTGTGGCCAGAGAGGGAGAAAGAGCAGAAGACCACAGAGGGAAGCACAGGGCCCCCGGAAAACAGGATGTCCAGTGGCCTTCGTCCAAGTGGGCAGCTGTGGGGTGCCAGAAAACAAAGCCAGCCAATCGCTCCACTTCGGCCTCCCTCCCCACCTTCCCTTCTTCAGGGAACAGTTTTCAAACTAGCCAATAAGCTCCTTGCCAGCTGGTTCCCATCACTACCCGCTGCTCCTCAAAGGCCACGGGAGTCTCAAAGCAGGCCGAGTTCAAATTTCCTCAGCTGAACAGAATTGTTGTGCAACAGGGGAGGGAAACAGCAACCGAGGACAATTTGTTTTGTTCCTGCCCCCTTCTAGAGACCTCTCTCTGAGACTTATTTTTTCCTTTCCCATAAAGATGAGGACATCTTCTTCACACATGTGCAACAATCATCAGACACAAGCATAACAAGAGGCCATCCATGACTCATGTGTGACGAAGCCCCAGACCGTCTTCGCTTATTCCCCTGGTCAAAATGGTACTGGAGAAATTGCCATGAAGGCAGAGAGAGACCAGCTTGTGAGACCCATGGGAGAAGGGGCTCTCCGTTGTCCCCCCGCCCCGTTCCACGGGCCCACATCTTCACGTTTGGAGGAGGGGTATATAGGTTAGATCATTAACTCCTGGCTTTGGGTGGCTGGCCGAACGGTTTCTGTCTTGGAGGTTGAAAAAGAATTACACACACACACACACACACACCCCTCTCAGAATTTACCCTGTACTATTTGTATATATATTGGTATCTGGGTAGGAGAAGAAAATGAGACTGAAGAGTTAAACAGACAAACAAACAAGGAGAGGCTGTCCCCCCCCTGCAGTGCATATTGGTACTGCCCAGCCAGTAGAATGCCCCTCCCCCCTTGAGCTCAATTCTAGCCACGTTTATTCTGCAGTAAGCCATATGGAGTTCTGTTGCCCCTGCCCCATATGGTGTTGCCTCCCCTAATGCTTGTATTTAGGAATGCCACAAACTTCATGGCCATCATATTTGATGTTTGACATCCTGTATTTGACAGTGACGATCACTTGTGAGCAGAGTCTGTGATCTGGACAGGTCACAGCAATGGAGCAGCAATGGAGAAACTGTGCAGAGGTGGCCGTGTGTGGAGTGTCGTTTCCTTGCCTTGCAGGAGTTTCAGTAAAGGTTGCTGAATCCAAATCCACATCAGGGCAGGAGGTGAACATAATTCCCCCTCGGGATCAGGGTTAGTTGGGTCAAGTAATACGACCGGGGGGGGGGGGGGGCGGCGGCAGCTATGCCTCCCATAAAGCTGTGCAAAATGCACACATACAAAATAGTTTCTATAACCTGTGAAGCTGCTAATACTGAATCAGACCCTCGGTCCATCAAGATCAGCGTTGTCTCCTCAGACCAGCAGCCGCCCTCCAGGGTCTCAGGCAGACTTCGTCCATATCTCCTACTGTCAAATCCTTCAACTGGAGGAGCTGGGGATTGAACCTGGGGCTTCTGCATGCCATGCAGATGTGTGGCTACTGAACCACAGCCCCTCCTGACATGGACTTAAACACCAAATGTTAATTTATTTAAAAAAACACAGCTTTCCCAGGACTCTGTTTGTGTGTAACCATTTTACTATTTACTCCTGTGTGTGTGCAGGGGTTTTTTTCAGCGGGAATGCGGTGGAACGGAGTTCTGGCACCTCTTGAAAATGGTCACATGGCTGGTGGCCCCGCCCCCTGATCTCCAGTCAGGGGGGAGTTGAGATCGCTGAGCGGTGTGGAGGGCCATCTCAACTCCCCTCTGTCTGGAGATCAGGGGGCGGGGCCACCAGCCATGTGACCATTTTCTCTGAGGACAACCCACTGAGCTCCACCACCTCTTTTCCCAGAAAAAAACCCTGTGTGTGTGTATGCATTTTCCTCTTTTAATAAAATATTGCCCTTTGAACTTAAAGCACCAGCCTCGTCTGCTATCTGGGAAGGGACTCTGTAAAAATTGGTGAAAAAGATCCCGTAGTTACCACCTCTCACATAACCATCTTCCTTGCTGCTAATTCCCCCGCTATTCTCTTATTTGCAAGGAGACCAAGTCAAAACCAGTGGCTGTTTGAGGATTCCTGTCCACATTTAGTTTGAATTTCACTGAGCTGGATTGGATGGCATCAGGACTGACTCCTTCAGCAGGACCTTTCTGGTCCTCAGGGGGCTCAAAGCTCTCTCTGGCTCATTAACTGGGTTTCATCCCCTTTGACTGCAACTGTGGCTGGAAAGCTCTCTGGGAAACCCACATGCAAGGCTTGCGCGTACGTATGTTAGTCTCCTGGTTTCTTTCATTCTGAATTCCTGCCTCTTTTCCTGAAACTTGGAATTTGAACTCTTTGCCCTCCAGGATCCTGATTTCCCCTCATTTGCCCAGTTTGCATTAACAACAACAACAACATTTGATTTATATACTGCCCTTCAGGATGACTTAACACCCACTCAGAACAGTTTACAAAGTATGTTATTATTATCCTCACAACAAAACACCCTGTGAGGTGGGTGGGGCTGCAAGAGCTCTGGAACAACTGAGACTAGCCCAAGGTCACCCAGCTGTCTTCAAGCGGAGGAGTGGGGAATCAAACCGAGTTCTCCAGATTAGAGTCCCGCACTCTTAACCACTACACCAAACTGGCTTCCATTGGCCTGCTCTGCTTTTGCTCTTCTGCTCGACTTCTCGCTCAGGCCCCCCTACCTTCGAGAGCAAGGCTTTGCCTCTCTGCACGAAATCATAAAAGTATGATAGATCATTCCCCAGTCTAGTTAGTACAAGTGAAGCAGGAGATCCAGCTAGTAGGCTGAGCATTTAAACAGCAGTGCAGTAAAAAGTGTTAGAAGTAGCAACCCTTTCAGCAGGAAATACTCCTCCACATTTGTTGGGGGCAGCTGTTATACCCAGTGAAAAACTGACGCTCCGGGAGTAAGGGGAAAGGGTTGTGAAGACCAGGGGCAGCCATGGAGCCTTAGTAAGCTTCTGGACAATTTGAAATGTGGCTTTTGAGACCACTTCTATTTTTCCTAGCTCAGACATGTTTATCCTGAAGAGGAAATTGCACTTTCCTGCACGGCTTCGTGAATCCTGGCAAACATCCCTGCTCTGCTAAGCAGCTATTCCTGCATGATCGCTTCAGACCCTTGTTAATGTGATCCTGTAGTGCAAATAACATTTATCCAGATTTACAGAGTAATCCCCTCTAGGCTCCAGTCTGAGCCCACTGAAACCAATGGGCTTAGACTGAAGGACCTCTGCATAGGATTGCACTGTTTTTCACTTGCTGCTAAGCCCGGGATGGGTGTTATAATCTTGGGTGTAACAGTGAACAAGAGTTTATGCACAGCATTGTTTACCTCGACACTAGCAACGCAGCTTCCCAATACTGGGAAATTTGTTTTGGAGTAACCAGCAACTTTCGTTTTCTGGATTTCAGTTTTGGCCTGATAAATTTTAGCCTACTTTTATGTTCAGGTAACACTTTACTTGAGCTTGTGTGTCTCATTCATGATAACTTTCTCATCTACCTGCACTGGCAAAATCTACTCGCTGCCACCCATTTTTCTTGTTGCAACCACATCAGCACAAACCCACAGTATCTTGTTGGTATGATTTGTTTGTGTTCAGATACAACAGCATCTTGAAAAATGATTAAGCTTCCCAAAGTTAACGTGAAGATTTCCAAATGCCCTAGAAAATGGCCGTTCCCCCCCTCCCGAAGTGCCCCCCCTGCAACTAGGGCTGCCAATCCCCCGGCTGGTGTGGGCGATCCCCACTTCCATCCTCTACCTCCCTCCCCCCACTCACCTGGCCAGTAGGGGGGAAAGACCCCAGGGAATGGGCCCAGGAGGCAAAAAACCTTCTGGGACAGCATGCAGCAGGCTCGCTTCCCATGGAAGCGGTGATGTTACTTACACCCATGAGTGATACCATCGCACTGCACTGGGAACTGCAAAAGGTGAGTGCCAGGAGGGGACCTGCAACACATGCCTCACCTGAGAGAGGCCTGCGGAGCCAGCCGAAGAGAAGAGGCACCACTGGGCCTTGCTGGCTGCACTATGTCTGGGCTGAGTGGGCAAAGCCAGGCGCAACTGTACCTGTGCTCCTACTCACTGACCTGTCTGGGTGCTGCCGTGCCCATGCTCCTTCCCACAGGGTGAAGCTGAGTGCCTCCATGCCTGCGTTCTTCCTCGCTGACTACATGCATCCTGGGCTAGGCTGGCAGCAGATGAAAGCAAGTGCTACTGTGCCCCTCCTTGCAGGCTGCTCCTGGGCCAGCAGGATTAGGGCTGCTAACTCCAGGCTGGGAAATTCCTGGAGATTTGAGGGTGGTATCTGGGGAGGGAGCTCAGCAGAGTTTGGATGCCACCAGAGTTTGGAGTCTACCCTCTGAAGCTGCCTCTTTCTCCAGGGGAACTGATCTCTGTTGTCTGGAGATTAGTTCAAATTCCAGGAGATCTCTGGGCCCACCTGGCAGCTGGCAACCCTAGAGAACCCAGGCCTTGCTGCACCTGTTCTCCTCCTGGAAGGCTGTACCAAGCTCAAGGTTCAAAACAAGGTGTCGTCGTGCTCCTTTTGTTGGCCACTGTCTGGGGTGGAACAGGGCTAGGGCAGCAGTCCATCGTGGTTTTTCATAGGAAAGTAAATGGCTAATCCACCCTTGCTTTAAGTTAATATTATGGAAACACCTACAGTTGAATTAAGATCTTTGGCCTGTGGCTACACAGTCTCTGAGATGCTACAAATCTGAAGAGTTTTAGGCCAAAAGGCATATTATGTTGGAGCTCCAAAGTGGGATAAATAAATAGCCCTGGGGCCATCTCAGCCTGGTAAAATAACATGGGGGGACGTCAAGAGGCTCTCTGTCCTTGGTGTGGCCATGAGCCAAATGGGACCCCCGCAGGCCTTTAAAAAGCAGCCCCCTGTAGCTGTTGCAGCGGAAGAGAGTAGGGTCCAGGAAACTTACTAAACAACTTAACGAATCATTTGGCTCAATGACTAGTGATAAATCTCCCTCGTGTAGAAACTGCTCCTCTCTGATGCTGCAGAGGCATCTTTCCCAGTTCAGATACTCATCAAAGGTACAATTTTTACTGACCCTTCTTTATTCTGGACTGTAGTTAGTTCTGGAATATAGTAGATCCAGCTTTCTGCATACTTTTCAGAAGTTTATTTCTTCTTAGGTAAGCAATATTCTTCAACATATCCATTGTTATGTTTAGTCCCATCTTTTCACCTTGTGCAAGTGTAACATTAATACAACTGTCCAAAGCCTCCTCTCTAACAACATGGAGGAAAACAGAGGCTTTAATTCTTTCACTTTTTTCTTCTGCTCCTGGAGCTGCCAGATAGCGTTGAAAATCTCTTTATGTATTTTTTCCAATTATCAAATAACCATTGAACCCCTCAGCTCGCAAGCTCTGGGGCAGGGGACCCTTGTTGTTTGTTGATGGCACTTTGTCAAGCACTTCATCTTCTGATGAGGCTGTATAAACCACAGTAATAGTGTGGGTGCGTTCATAAGCTGTCCAACCTTATATACTATTGAGGTTAGGTGATATTGAGAAGGGGCAGGGCTTTTTTTCAGCGGGAAAGCAGTGGAACGGAATTCCGGAACCTCTTGAAAATGGTCACATGGCCGGTGGCCCCGCCCCCTGATCTCCAGACAGAGGGGAGTTGAGATTGCCCTCCATGCCCTGGCGCGGAGGGCAATCTAAACTCCCTTCTGTCTGGAGATCAGGGGGTGGGGCCACCGGCCATGTGACCATTTTCTCCTAGGGCGATTTAAACTTTAAAAAACTCCCCCCTTGTTCCAGTTGACCCAAAGTGATATCACTGTGAGGTCCTGGGAGTGTGTGCACTTTGCACACATACATGTGGTACCAGGGGCATCACCTCCTGCCAAGAGTTGCCCCCTCTGTTTATAGATGGTATTTAACACCAAAGAAAATTGCGCTAGGAAATACCAACATGTCAGACAAGTGCTGGAAATGTAAAAAACATGAAGGATCATTATATCATATGTGGTGGACATGTGAAGTAGCTAAACAGTACTGGGGAGAAATAATTGAAGTAATAAATGAGATTTTACAAATACAAATAAATAAGAACCCAGAACTGTTGCTACTGAACTTGGGAATGGAGACAGTTCCAATGCAGCACAGAACATTGTTATTTTACACGACAGCAGCGGCAAGACTTTTGTATGCGCAGAAATGGAAGACACAAGAAATAGCAACTGTAGACGACTGGATTTACAAATTGCTGTACATGGCAGAAATGGACAAAATGACAAGGAAGCTTAAAGATCTTGACCTAGGACAATATATTGCTGATTGGGGGAAATTGAAACAATATTTAGAGAAAAAATGGGATGTGAAAGGAGAACTGTGGCAGTTTGAAAATTTTTAAAGAATAGTGTTGTAATGACAAGAGAGAAGGGATCTTACCATTTAGGGGGAATGTAATTATAATCTAAGCTTATATAATGTTTAAGGGGATTTTACATTGAGTATATGGGATAATGAGAAGGGGTAAACAGATATCTCAATGAGGTATACGATATATGACATAAAACAATGGGTTAGTAGATCAGACTCTACATATAACATAATATGGGGCTGTGTTGTGTGGTGATGTGTGCTATGCTACATTGGTGGCATAGCATACAACATATATATAATATATTATTGTGATATATACTATATTGATAGTGTATTTGATGGAGTATATGCTGAAAAGAAAAGAAACAGAATAAGTTTAAAGTAAGAGATAGGGTGATCTTTGCTATATATTATATTATATTAGTATGTTATATTGAGTTGAGATAAACTATATTGATAGTAGGAGATATTTCACACTCACAGTTTAAAGCGCCTTTTTTTAGCAACCGCAGTGGCATCGGCTTGGCGCTGATCCTTTCACACTTCCCAGCAGTTTCAATTTGGCCTCTTGTGATTCTGCCTGGAATCCTCTGTTCAGTTTCGGACTTTCGGGGCATCACAGTGCACGTCAGCTTTTTTTTTTTAACTTTGAGCATGCGTGGTAATGACCCTGCCTTACGTCTTAGGACAGACAAGCCTCCTCCCATGGTGCCCCTTCAACCACCCCCTCCCACCTTACTCTTCCCGGGGTAAGGCAGGACTTGCCTCCCCAGCGGTTTTGCATGGTGTGTGTGTGGGGGGGGGAGCACACTCATACCTGCCTCTGGCTCCAGAGAGGAGAGGCTGCAGCAGCTCTTGAGCCCGGAACAATTTGGCTGAGCTTAGCAAGTTGGCTGCGTGAAGTTGAGAGCCTGTGTGTGTGTGTGTGTGTGTGTGTGTGTGTACGCCTCTCTCTCTTTCCCTTTCCCTCACACCAGTAATCTAACTTTAACATCCCCGCCACCCAATCCTCCGCCCCCACCTCACGCTCTCTCGCTGGCTTGAAAGGGTGGAGAGGGGACATGAAAGAAAAGCCCCGCCACTCTGACTGACAGCGTTTTGAGAGACGCTCTTGAGGGAGGGAGAGAAAAGAAGAAAATTGATCCACGCTGAGGAGAAGGGGAGGAAAACAACCCGGCTTAAAGAGTAAACAGGCAGCGCTGGGGCACAGAGAGAGCACATAAAGCGGAGAAAGGGGAATGAAGTTAAACCCCCCCCCATCCCTTGCAGGTCCCACCCAAAGGAAAAGTATCTCAGAGTCGTAAGAGAGACGTGCAGCCAAAGAAATGGCGGAAAAGAGGAGTTCAGAGAGCTATTATGTGGGTGTGGTTAATTTCACAAAATCCAATCAGCGACCAAGGAAAAGAAGAGGATGCGGGGAGTGCCGCAAAACGTTCACATTGGCATTAATCGCATCTGCGCCGACTGGGCGGCTGATTAAAAATTAACATCGGGCTATATCAGCAGGGAGAAAAATCGAAGTAATGGGGTAAAAGAGCGGCATTGCGTCCTATGAGCTGCTTGCAAATATGAAAGCCCTGAAAACATGGGATGCGGAACAGGTACAGACACGCTTTAAGACCCGAGTGCGAAAAGGGGATGTACTAAAACGAATGACAGGATTGCCCATTGGAAATAATGGGAGAGGATTGAATGCCCATTGGAAATAATGGGAAACTGGAATGCCCATTGACTTGCATGGGCTCCATTGAAACACATTAGAGCAAAATAAGAGGTGCAAAAAAAACGTGGAATGGATTTTGAAGGAAAGTGTCTGGGCTCAGATAGCCTGTTCTGGGACTGGATTGACAGGCCCCCTGCTAGAAAGACGCCCCCTGGGTGTGCCAGAAGGGCTCTGGGAGTGGAATGACAGGCACCATTCTGGAATGACGCCCCCTGGGTGTGACAGAAGGGCACGGGGACTGGAATGACAGGCCCCTGACTGGAATGACGGCCCCTGGGAGTGCCAGGAGGGCACGGGGACTGGAATGACAGGCCCCTGACTGGAATAAAAGCCCCTGGGTGTGCCAGAAGGGCTCTGGGACTGGAATGACAGGCCCTTGACTGGAATGACGGCCCCTGGGTGTGACAGAAGGGCGCTGAGACTGGAATGACAGGCCCCTGACTGGAATGATGGGCCCTGGGTGTGCCAGAAGCGCTCGGGTACTGGATTGACAGGCCCCTAGCTGGAATGACGGCCCCTGCGTGTGCCAGAAGGGCTCTGGGACTGGAATGACAGGCACCATTCTGGAATGACGCCCCCTGGGTGTGACAAAAGGGCTCGGGGACTGGAATGACAGGCCCCAGACTGGAATGACGGCCCCTAGGGGTGCCAGAAGGGCACGGGGACTGGAATGACAGGCCCCAAGCTGGAATAAAAGCCACTGGGTGTGCCAGAAGGGGCGTTGAGACTGGAATGACAGACCCCTGACTGGAAGGACGGCCCCTGGGTGTGACAGAAGGGCTCTGGGACTGGAATGATAGGCCGCTGACTGGAATGACGGCCCCTGGGTGTGACAGAAGGGCTCTGGGACTGGAATGACAGGCCCCTGACTGGAATGATGGGCCCTGGGTGTGACAGAAGAGCTTGGGGACTGGAATGACAGGCCCCTGACTGGAATGATGGGCCCTGGGTGTGCCAGAAGCGCTCGGGTACTGGATTGACAGGCCCCAAGCTGGAATGACGGCCCCTGCGTGTGCCAGAAGGGCTCTGGGACTGGAATGACAGGCACCATTCTGGAATGACGCCCCCTGGGTGTGACAGAAGGGCTCGGGGACTGGAATGACAGGCCCCAGACCAGAATGACGGCCCCTGGGGGTGCCAGAAGGGCACGGGGACTAGAATGAAAGGCCCCTGACTGGAATAAAAGCCCCTGGGTGTGCCAGAAGGGGCGTTGAGACTGGAATGAAAGACCCCTGACTGGAATGACGGCCCCTGGGTGTGACAGAAGGGCTCTGGGACTGGAAGGACAGGCCCCTGACTGGAATGATGGGCCCTGGGTGTGACAGAAGAGCTTGGGGACTGGAATGAAAGGCCCCTGACTGGAATGACGGGCCCTGGGTATGACAGAAGGGTTCGGGGACTGGAATGACAGGCCCCTGACTGGATTGACGGACCCTGGGTGTGCCAGAAGGGCTCTGGGACTGGAATGACAGGCCCTTGACTGGAATGACGGCCCCTGGGTGTGACAGAAGGGCGCTGAGACTGGAATGACAGGCCCCTGACTGGAATGATGGGCCCTGGGTGTGCCAGAAGCGCTCGGGTACTGGATTGACAGGCCCCTAGCTGGAATGACGGCCCCTGGGTGTGCCAGAAGGGCTCGGGGACTGGAATGACAGGCCCCAGACCAGAATGACGGCCCCTGGGGGTGCCAGAAGGGCACGGGGACTAGAATGAAAGGCCCCTGACTGGAATAAAAGCCCCTGGGTGTGCCAGAAGGGGCGTTGAGACTGGAATGAAAGACCCCTGACTGGAATGACGGCCCCTGGGTGTGACAGAAGGGCTCTGGGACTGGAAGGACAGGCCCCTGACTGGAATGATGGGCCCTGGGTGTGACAGAAGAGCTTGGGGACTGGAATGAAAGGCCCCTGACTGGAATGACGGGCCCTGGGTATGACAGAAGGGTTCGGGGACTGGAATGACAGGCCCCTGACTGGATTGACGGACCCTGGGTGTGCCAGAAGGGCTCTGGGACTGGAATGACAGGCCCTTGACTGGAATGACGGCCCCTGGGTGTGACAGAAGGGCGCTGAGACTGGAATGACAGGCCCTTGACTGGAATGATGGGCCCTGGGTGTGCCAGAAGCGCTCGGGTACTGGATTGACAGGCCCCTAGCTGGAATGACGGCCCCTGGGTGTGCCAGAAGGGCTCTGGGACTGGAATGACAGGCACCATTCTGGAATGACGCCCCCTGGGTGTGACAAAAGGGCTCGGGGACTGGAATGACAGGCCCCAGACTGGAATGACGGCCCCTAGGGGTGCCAGAAGGGCACGGGGACTGGAATGACAGGCCCCTGACTGGAATAAAAGCCACTGGGTGTGCCAGAAGGGGCGTTGAGACTGGAATGACAGACCCCTGACTGGAAGGACGGCCCCTGGGTGTGACAGAAGGGCTCTGGGACTGGAATGATAGGCCGCTGACTGGAATGACGGCCCCTGGGTGTGACAGAAGGGCTCTGGGACTGGAATGACAGGCCCCTGACTGGAATGATGGGCCCTGGGTGTGACAGAAGAGCTTGGGGACTGGAATGACAGGCCCCTGACTGGAATGATGGGCCCTGGGTGTGCCAGAAGCGCTCGGGTACTGGATTGACAGGCCCCAAGCCTGAATGACGGCCCCTGCGTGTGCCAGAAGGGCTCTGGGACTGGAATGACAGGCACCATTCTGGAATGACGCCCCCTGGGTGTGACAAAAGGGCTCGGGGACTGGAATGACAGGCCCAGACTGGAATGACGGCCCCTAGGGGTGCCAGAAGGGCACGGGGACTGGAATGACAGGCCCCTGACTGGAATAAAAGCCACTGGGTGTGCCAGAAGGGGCGTTGAGACTGGAATGACAGACCCCTGACTGGAAGGACGGCCCCTGGGTGTGACAGAAGGGCTCTGGGACTGGAATGATAGGCCGCTGACTGGAATGACGGCCCCTGGGTGTGACAGAAGGGCTCTGGGACTGGAATGACAGGCCCCTGACTGGAATGATGGGCCCTGTGTGTGACAGAAGAGCTTGGGGACTGGAATGACAGGCCCCTGACTGGAATGATGGGCCCTGGGTGTGCCAGAAGCGCTCGGGTACTGGATTGACAGGCCCCTAGCTGGAATGACGGCCCCTGGGTGTGCCAGAAGGGCTCTGGGACTGGAATGACAGGCACCATTCTGGAATGACGCCCCCTGGGTGTGACAAAAGGGCTCGGGGACTGGAATGACAGGCCCCAGACTGGAATGACGGCCCCTAGGGGTGCCAGAAGGGCACGGGGACTGGAATGACAGGCCCCTGACTGGAATAAAAGCCACTGGGTGTGCCAGAAGGGGCGTTGAGACTGGAATGACAGACCCCTGACTGGAAGGACGGCCCCTGGGTGTGACAGAAGGGCTCTGGGACTGGAATGATAGGCCGCTGACTGGAATGTCGGCCCCTGGGTGTGACAGAAGGGCTCTGGGACTGGAATGACAGGCCCCTGACTGGAATGATGGGCCCTGGGTGTGACAGAAGAGCTTGGGGACTGGAATGACAGGCCCCTGACTGGAATGATAGGCCCTGGGTGTGCCAGATGCGCTCGGGTACTGGATTGACAGGCCCCAAGCTGGAATGACGGCCCCTGCGTGTGCCAGAAGGGCTCTGGGACTGGAATGACAGGCACCATTCTGGAATGACGCCCCCTGGGTGTGACAGAAGGGCTCGGGGACTGGAATGACAGGCCCCAGACCGGAATGACGGCCCCTGGGGGTGCCAGAAGGGCACGGGGACTGGAATGAAAGGCCCCTGACTGGAATAAAAGCCCCTGGGTGTGCCAGAAGGGGCGTTGAGACTGGAATGAAAGACCCCTGACTGGAATGATGGCCCCTGGGTGTGACAGAAGGGCTCTGGGACTGGAATGACAGGCCCTTGACTGGAATGACGGCCCCTGGGTGTGACAGAAGGGCGCTGAGACTGGAATGACAGGCCCCTGACTGGAATGATGGGCCCTGGGTGTGCCAGAAGCGCTCGGGTACTGGATTGACAGGCCCCTAGCTGGAATGACGGCCCCTGGGTGTGCCAGAAGGGCTCGGGGACTGGAATGACAGGCCCCAGACCAGAATGACGGCCCCTGGGGGTGCCAGAAGGGCACGGGGACTAGAATGAAAGGCCCCTGACTGGAATAAAAGCCCCTGGGTGTGCCAGAAGGGGCGGTGAGACTGGAATGAAAGACCCCTGACTGGAATGACGGGCCCTGGGTGTGACAGAAGGGCTCTGGGACTGGAAGGACAGGCCCCTGACTGGAATGATGGGCCCTGGGTGTGACAGAAGAGCTTGGGGACTGGAATGAAAGGCCCCTGACTGGAATGACGGGCCCTGGGTATGACAGAAGTGTTCGGGGACTGGAATGACAGGCCCCTGACTGGATTGACGGACCCTGGGTGTGCCAGAAGGGCTCTGGGACTGGAATGACAGGCCCTTGACTGGAATGACGGCCCCTGGGTGTGACAGAAGGGCGCTGAGACTGGAATGACAGGCCCTTGACTGGAATGATGGGCCCTGGGTGTTCCAGAAGCGCTCGGGTACTGGATTGACAGGCCCCTAGCTGGAATGACGGCCCCTGGGTGTGCCAGAAGGGCTCTGGGACTGGAATGACAGGCACCATTCTGGAATGACGCCCCCTGGGTGTGACAAAAGGGCTCGGGGACTGGAATGACAGGCCCCAGACTGGAATGACGGCCCCTAGGGGTGCCAGAAGGGCACGGGGACTGGAATGACAGGCCCCTGACTGGAATAAAAGCCACTGGGTGTGCCAGAAGGGGCGTTGAGACTGGAATGACAGACCCCTGACTGGAAGGACGGCCCCTGGGTGTGACAGAAGGGCTCTGGGACTGGAATGATAGGCCGCTGACTGGAATGACGGCCCCTGGGTGTGACAGAAGGGCTCTGGGACTGGAATGACAGGCCCCTGACTGGAATGATGGGCCCTGGGTGTGACAGAAGAGCTTGGGGACTGGAATGACAGGCCCCTGACTGGAATGATGGGCCCTGGGTGTGCCAGAAGCGCTCGGGTACTGGATTGACAGGCCCCAAGCTGGAATGACGGCCCCTGCGTGTGCCAGAAGGGCTCTGGGACTGGAATGACAGGCACCATTCTGGAATGACGCCCCCTGGGTGTGACAAAAGGGCTCGGGGACTGGAATGACAGGCCCAGACTGGAATGACGGCCCCTAGGGGTGCCAGAAGGGCACGGGGACTGGAATGACAGGCCCCTGACTGGAATAAAAGCCCCTGGGTGTGCCAGAAGGGGCGTTGAGACTGGAATGACAGACCCCTGACTGGAAGGACGGCCCCTGGGTGTGACAGAAGGGCTCTGGGACTGGAATGATAGGCCGCTGACTGGAATGACGGCCCCTGGGTGTGACAGAAGGGCTCTGGGACTGGAATGACAGGCCCCTGACTGGAATGATGGGCCCTGGGTGTGACAGAAGAGCTTGGGGACTGGAATGACAGGCCCCTGACTGGAATGATGGGCCCTGGGTGTGCCAGAAGCGCTCGGGTACTGGATTGACAGGCCCCTAGCTGGAATGACGGCCCCTGGGTGTGCCAGAAGGGCTCTGGGACTGGAATGACAGGCACCATTCTGGAATGACGCCCCCTGGGTGTGACAAAAGGGCTCGGGGACTGGAATGACAGGCCCCAGACTGGAATGACGGCCCCTAGGGGTGCCAGAAGGGCACGGGGACTGGAATGACAGGCCCCTGACTGGAATAAAAGCCACTGGGTGTGCCAGAAGGGGCGTTGAGACTGGAATGACAGACCCCTGACTGGAAGGACGGCCCCTGGGTGTGACAGAAGGGCTCTGGGACTGGAATGATAGGCCGCTGACTGGAATGTCGGCCCCTGGGTGTGACAGAAGGGCTCTGGGACTGGAATGACAGGCCCCTGACTGGAATAATGGGCCCTGGGTGTGACAGAAGAGCTTGGGGACTGGAATGACAGGCCCCTGACTGGAATGATAGGCCCTGGGTGTGCCAGATGCGCTCGGGTACTGGATTGACAGGCCCCAAGCTGGAATGACGGCCCCTGCGTGTGCCAGAAGGGCTCTGGGACTGGAATGACAGGCACCATTCTGGAATGACGCCCCCTGGGTGTGACAGAAGGGCTCGGGGACTGGAATGACAGGCCCCAGACCGGAATGACGGCCCCTGGGGGTGCCAGAAGGGCACGGGGACTGGAATGAAAGGCTCCTGACTGGAATAAAAGCCCCTGGGTGTGCCAGAAGGGGCGTTGAGACTGGAATGAAAGACCCCTGACTGGAATGACGGCCCCTGGGTGTGACAGAAGGGCTCTGGGACTGGAAGGACAGGCCCCTGACTGGAATGATGGGCCCTGGGTGTGACAGAAGAGCTTGGGGACGAATGAAAGGCCCCTGACTGGAATGACGGGCCCTGGGTGTGCCAGAAGCGCTCGGGTACTGGATTGACAGGCCCCAAGCTGGAATGACGGCCCCTGGGTGTGCCAGAAGGACTCTAGGACTGGAATGACAGGCACCATTCTGGAATGACACCCCTGGGTGTGACAGAAGGGCTCGGGGACTGGAAAGACAGGCACCATTCTGGAATGACGCCCCCTGGGTGTGACAGAAGGGCTCGGGGACTGGAAAGACAGGCCCCAGACTGGAATGACGGCCCCTGTGGGTGCCAGAAGGGCACGGGGACTGGAATGACAGGCCCCTGACTGGAATGATGGGCCCTGGGTGTGACAGAAGAGCTTGGGGACTGGAATGAAAGGCCCCTGACTGGAATGACGGGCCCTGGGTATGACAGAAGGGTTCGGGGACTGGAATGACAGGCCCCTGACTGGATTGACGGACCCTGGGTGTGCCAGAAGGGCTCTGGGACTGGAATGACAGGCCCTTGACTGGAATGACGGCCCCTGGGTGTGACAGAAGGGCGCTGAGACTGGAATGACAGGCCCTTGACTGGAATGATGGGCCCTGGGTGTGCCAGAAGCGCTCGGGTACTGGATTGACAGGCCCCTAGCTGGAATGACGGCCCCTGGGTGTGCCAGAAGGGCTCTGGGACTGGAATGACAGGCACCATTCTGGAATGACGCCCCCTGGGTGTGACAAAAGGGCTCGGGGACTGGAATGACAGGCCCCAGACTGGAATGACGGCCCCTAGGGGTGCCAGAAGGGCACGGGGACTGGAATGACAGGCCCCTGACTGGAATAAAAGCCACTGGGTGTGCCAGAAGGGGCGTTGAGACTGGAATGACAGACCCCTGACTGGAAGGACGGCCCCTGGGTGTGACAGAAGGGCTCTGGGACTGGAATGACAGGCCCCTGACTGGAATGATGGGCCCTGGGTGTGACAGAAGCGCTCGGGTACTGGATTGACAGGCCCCTAGCTGGAATGACGGCCCCTGGGTGTGCCAGAAGGGCTCTGGGACTGGAATGACAGGCACCATTCTGGAATGACGCCCCCTGGGTGTGACAGAAGGGCTCGGGGACTGGAATGACAGGCCCCAGACCGGAATGACGGCCCCTGGGGGTGCCAGAAGGGCACGGGGACTGGAATGAAAGGCCCCTGACTGGAATAAAAGCCCCTGGGTGTGCCAGAAGAGCTTGGGGACTGGAATGACAGGCCCCTGACTGGAATGATGGGCCCTGGGTGTGCCAGAAGCGCTCGGGTACTGGATTGACAGGCCCCAGACTGGAATGACGGCCCCTAGGGGTGCCAGAAGGGCACGGGGACTGGAATGACAGGCCCCTGACTGGAATAAAAGCCACTGGGTGTGCCAGAAGGGGCGTTGAGACTGGAATGACAGACCCCTGACTGGAAGGACGGCCCCTGGGTGTGACAGAAGGGCTCTGGGACTGGAATGATAGGCCGCTGACTGGAATGTCGGCCCCTGGGTGTGACAGAAGGGCTCTGGGACTGGAATGACAGGCCCCTGACTGGAATAATGGGTCCTGGGTGTGACAGAAGAGCTTGGGGACTGGAATGACAGGCCCCTGACTGGAATGATAGGCCCTGGGTGTGCCAGATGCGCTCGGGTACTGGATTGACAGGCCCCAAGCTGGAATGACGGCCCCTGCGTGTGCCAGAAGGGCTCTGGGACTGGAATGACAGGCACCATTCTGGAATGACGCCCCCTGGGTGTGACAGAAGGGCTCGGGGACTGGAATGACAGGCCCCAGACCGGAATGACGGCCCCTGGGGGTGCCAGAAGGGCACGGGGACTGGAATGAAAGGCCCCTGACTGGAATAAAAGCCCCTGGGTGTGCCAGAAGGGGCGTTGAGACTGGAATGAAAGACCCCTGACTGGAAGGACGGCCCCTCGGTGTGACAGAAGGGCTCTGGGACTGGAAGGACAGGCCCCTGACTGGAATGATGGGCCCTGGGTGTGACAGAAGAGCTTGGGGACGAATGAAAGGCCCTTGACTGGAATGATGGGCCCTGGGTGTTCCAGAAGCGCTCGGGTACTGGATTGACAGGCCCCAAGCTGGAATGACGGCCCCTGGGTGTGCCAGAAGGACTCTAGGACTGGAATGACAGGCACCATTCTGGAATGACGCCCCTGGGTGTGACAGAAGGGCTCGGGGACTGGAAAGACAGGCACCATTCTGGAATGACGCCCCCTGGGTGTGACAGAAGGGCTCGGGGACTGGAAAGACAGGCCCCAGACTGGAATGACGGCCCCTGTGGGTGCCAGAAGGGCACGGGGACTGGAATGACAGGCCCCTGACTGGAATAAAAGCCCCTGGGTATGCCAGAAGGGGCGTTGAGACTGGAATGACAGACCCCTGACTGGAATGACGGCCCCTGGGTGTGACAGAAGGGCTCTGGGACTGGAATGACGGGCCCCTGACTGGAATGACGGGCCGTGGGTGTAACAGAAGGGCTCGGGGACTGGAATGACAGGCCCCTGACTGGAATGAAGGGCCCTGGGTGTGCCAGAAGGGCTCGGGGACTGGAATGACAGGTCCCTGACTGGAATGACGACCCCTGGGTGTGCCAGATGGGCTCTGGGACTGGAATGACAGGCTCTATGCTGGAATGACGGCCCCTGGGTGTGACTGAAGGGCTCCGGGACTGGAATGACAGGCTCTATGCTGGAATGACGGCCCCTGGGGGTGCCAGAAGGGCACGGGGACTGGAATGACAGGCCCCTGACTGGAATAAAGGCCCCTGGGTGTGCCAGAAGGGGCGTTGAGACTGGAATGACAGACCCCTGACTGGAATGACAGACCCTGGGTGTGCCAGAAGGGCTCAGGGAATGGAATGACAAGCCCTTGACTGGAATAAAGGCCCCTGGGTGTGCCAGAAGGGCGCTGAGACTGGAATGACAGGCCCCTGGCTGGAATGAGGGGCACTGGGTGTGAAAGAAGAGCTCAGGGACTGGAATAACAGGCCCGTGACTGGAATGACAGGCCCTGGGTGTGCCAGAAGCGCTCGGGTACTGGATTGACAGGCCCCAAGCTTGAATGACGGCCCCTGGGTGTGCCAGAAGGGCACTGAGACTGGAATGACAGGCTCTATGCTGGAATGATGGGCCCTGGGTGCACCAGAAGGGCTCTGGGACTGGAATGACGGGCCCCTGACTGGAATGACGGGCCCTGGGTATGACAGAAGGGTTCGGGGACTGGAATGACAGGCCCCTGACTGGATTGACGGACCCTGGGTGTGCCAGAAGGGCTCTGGGACTGGAATGACAGGCCCCTGACTGGAATGATGGGCCCTGGGTGTGACAGAAGAGCTTGGGGACTGGAATGACAGGCCCCTGACTGGAATGACCGGCCCTGGGTGTGCCAGAAGTGCTCGGGTACTGGATTGACAGGCCCCAAGCTGGAATGACGGCCCCTGGGTGTGCCAGAAGGGCTCTAGGACTGGAATGACAGGCACCTTTCTGGAATGACGCCCCCTGGGTGTGACAGAAGGGCTCGGGGACTGGAAAGACAGGCCCCAGACTGGAATGACGGCCCCTGGGGGTGCCAGAAGGGCACGGGGACTGGAATGACAGGCCCCTGACTGGAATAAAAGCCCCTGGGTATGCCAGAAGGGGCGTTGACACTGAAATGACAGACCCCTGACTGGAATGACGGCCCCTGGGTGTGACAGAAGGGCTCTGGGACTGGAATGACGGGCCCCTGACTGGAATGACGGGCCCTGGGTGTAACAGAAGGGCTCGGGGACTGGAATGACAGGCCCCTGACTGGAATGACGGGCCCTGGGTGTGCCAGAAGGGCTCGGGGACTAGATTGACATGCCCCATGCTGGAATGACGGACTCTGGGTATGCCAGGAGGGGTCAGGAACTGGAATGACAGGCTCCTGACTGGAATGACGGGCCCTGGGTGTGCCAGAAGGGCTCGGGGACTGGAATGACAGGTCCCTGACTGGAATGACGACCCCTGGGTGTGCCAGATGGGCTCTGGGACTGGAATGACAGGCTCTATGCTGGAATGGCGACCCCTGGGTGTGACAGAAGGGCTCGGGGACTGGAATGAAAGGCTCTATGCTGGAATGACGGCCCCTGGGGGTGCCAGAAGGGCACGGGGACTGGAATGACAGGCCCCTGACTGGAATAAAGGCCCCTGGGTGTGCCAGAAGGGGCGTTGAGACTGGCATGACAGACCCCTGACTGGAATGACAGGCCCTGGGTGTGCCAGAAGGGCTCAGGGACTGGAATGACAGGCCCCTGACTGGAATAAAGGCCACTGGGTGTGCCAGAAGGGGCGGTTAGACTGGAATGACAGACCCCTGAATGGAATGACAGGCCCTGGGTGTGCCAGAAGGGCGCTGAGACTGGAATGACAGGCCCCTGACTGGAATGATGGGCCCTGGGTGTGCCAGAAGGGCTCGGGGACTGGAATGACAGGCCCCAGACTGGAATGACGGTCCCTGGGTGTGCCAGAAGGGTTCGGGGACTAGAATGACACGCGCCATGCTGGAATGATGGCCCCGAGGAGTGCCAGAAGGGCTCGGGGAGTGGAATGACAGGCCCCTGACTGGAATGACGGGCCCTCGGTGTGCCAGAAGGGCTCAGGGACTGGAATAACAGGCCCCTGACTGGAATAAAGGCCCCTGGGTGTGCCAGAAGGGCGCTGAGACTGGAATGACAGGCCCCTGACTGGAATGATGGGCCCTGGGTGTGACAGAAGGGCTCGGGGACTGGAATGACAGGCCCCATGCTGGAATGATGGCCCCTGGGTGTGCCAGAAGGGGCGTTGAGACTGGAATGACAGACCCCTGACTGGAATGACAGGCCCTGGGTGTGCCAGAAGGGCTCAGGAACTGGAATAACAGGCCCCCGACTGGAATAAAGGCCACTGGGTGTGCCAGAAGGGCGCTGAGACTGGAATGACAGGCCCCTGACTGGAATGATGGGCCCTGGGTGTGACAGAAGGGCTCGGGGACTGGAATGACAGGCCCCATGCTTGAATGACGGCCCCTGGGTGTGCCAGAAGGCTTTGGGGACTGGAATGACAAGCCCCAGACTGGAATGATGGCCCCTGGGTGTGCCAGAAGGGCTCTGGGACTGGAATGTCAGGCCCCTGACTGGAATGACGGGCCCTCGGTGTGCCAGAAGGGCTCAGGGACTGGAATGACAGGCCCCTGTCTGGAATAAAGGCCCCTGGGTATGCCAGAAGGGCGCTGAAACTGGAATGACAGGCCGCTGACTGGAATGACGGTCCCTGGGTGTGACAAAAGGGCTCTGGGACTGGAATGACAGGCACCATTCTGGAATGACGCCCCCTGGGTGTGACAAAAGGGCTCGGGGACTGGAATGACAGGCCCCAGACTGGAATGACGGCCCCTAGGGGTGCCAGAAGGGCACGGGGACTGGAATGACAGGCCCCTGACTGGAATAAAAGCCACTGGGTGTGCCAGAAGGGGCGTTGAGACTGGAATGACAGACCCCTGACTGGAAGGACGGCCCCTGGGTGTGACAGAAGGGCTCTGGGACTGGAATGACAGGCCCCTGACTGGAATGATGGGCCCTGGGTGTGACAGAAGCGCTCGG
Organism: Eublepharis macularius; assembly: GCF_028583425.1. NCBI lineage: Eukaryota > Metazoa > Chordata > Lepidosauria > Squamata > Eublepharidae > Eublepharis > Eublepharis macularius. The sequence goes on from NC_072802.1 coordinate 74,999, forward strand.
GTACTGGATTGACAGGCCCCTAGCTGGAATGACGGCCCCTGGGTGTGCCAGAAGGGCTCTGGGACTGGAATGACAGGCACCATTCTGGAATGACGCCCCCTGGGTGTGACAGAAGGGCTCGGGGACTGGAATGACAGGCCCCAGACCGGAATGACGGCCCCTGGGGGTGCCAGAAGGGCACGGGGACTGGAATGAAAGGCCCCTGACTGGAATAAAAGCCCCTGGGTGTGCCAGAAGAGCTTGGGGACTGGAATGACAGGCCCCTGACTGGAATGATGGGCCCTGGGTGTGCCAGAAGCGCTCGGGTACTGGATTGACAGGCCCCAGACTGGAATGACGGCCCCTAGGGGTGCCAGAAGGGCACGGGGACTGGAATGACAGGCCCCTGACTGGAATAAAAGCCACTGGGTGTGCCAGAAGGGGCGTTGAGACTGGAATGACAGACCCCTGACTGGAAGGACGGCCCCTGGGTGTGACAGAAGGGCTCTGGGACTGGAATGATAGGCCGCTGACTGGAATGTCGGCCCCTGGGTGTGACAGAAGGGCTCTGGGACTGGAATGACAGGCCCCTGACTGGAATAATGGGTCCTGGGTGTGACAGAAGAGCTTGGGGACTGGAATGACAGGCCCCTGACTGGAATGATAGGCCCTGGGTGTGCCAGATGCGCTCGGGTACTGGATTGACAGGCCCCAAGCTGGAATGACGGCCCCTGCGTGTGCCAGAAGGGCTCTGGGACTGGAATGACAGGCACCATTCTGGAATGACGCCCCCTGGGTGTGACAGAAGGGCTCGGGGACTGGAATGACAGGCCCCAGACCGGAATGACGGCCCCTGGGGGTGCCAGAAGGGCACGGGGACTGGAATGAAAGGCCCCTGACTGGAATAAAAGCCCCTGGGTGTGCCAGAAGGGGCGTTGAGACTGGAATGAAAGACCCCTGACTGGAAGGACGGCCCCTCGGTGTGACAGAAGGGCTCTGGGACTGGAAGGACAGGCCCCTGACTGGAATGATGGGCCCTGGGTGTGACAGAAGAGCTTGGGGACGAATGAAAGGCCCTTGACTGGAATGATGGGCCCTGGGTGTTCCAGAAGCGCTCGGGTACTGGATTGACAGGCCCCAAGCTGGAATGACGGCCCCTGGGTGTGCCAGAAGGACTCTAGGACTGGAATGACAGGCACCATTCTGGAATGACGCCCCTGGGTGTGACAGAAGGGCTCGGGGACTGGAAAGACAGGCACCATTCTGGAATGACGCCCCCTGGGTGTGACAGAAGGGCTCGGGGACTGGAAAGACAGGCCCCAGACTGGAATGACGGCCCCTGTGGGTGCCAGAAGGGCACGGGGACTGGAATGACAGGCCCCTGACTGGAATAAAAGCCCCTGGGTATGCCAGAAGGGGCGTTGAGACTGGAATGACAGACCCCTGACTGGAATGACGGCCCCTGGGTGTGACAGAAGGGCTCTGGGACTGGAATGACGGGCCCCTGACTGGAATGACGGGCCGTGGGTGTAACAGAAGGGCTCGGGGACTGGAATGACAGGCCCCTGACTGGAATGAAGGGCCCTGGGTGTGCCAGAAGGGCTCGGGGACTGGAATGACAGGTCCCTGACTGGAATGACGACCCCTGGGTGTGCCAGATGGGCTCTGGGACTGGAATGACAGGCTCTATGCTGGAATGACGGCCCCTGGGTGTGACTGAAGGGCTCCGGGACTGGAATGACAGGCTCTATGCTGGAATGACGGCCCCTGGGGGTGCCAGAAGGGCACGGGGACTGGAATGACAGGCCCCTGACTGGAATAAAGGCCCCTGGGTGTGCCAGAAGGGGCGTTGAGACTGGAATGACAGACCCCTGACTGGAATGACAGACCCTGGGTGTGCCAGAAGGGCTCAGGGAATGGAATGACAAGCCCTTGACTGGAATAAAGGCCCCTGGGTGTGCCAGAAGGGCGCTGAGACTGGAATGACAGGCCCCTGGCTGGAATGAGGGGCACTGGGTGTGAAAGAAGAGCTCAGGGACTGGAATAACAGGCCCGTGACTGGAATGACAGGCCCTGGGTGTGCCAGAAGCGCTCGGGTACTGGATTGACAGGCCCCAAGCTTGAATGACGGCCCCTGGGTGTGCCAGAAGGGCACTGAGACTGGAATGACAGGCTCTATGCTGGAATGATGGGCCCTGGGTGCACCAGAAGGGCTCTGGGACTGGAATGACGGGCCCCTGACTGGAATGACGGGCCCTGGGTATGACAGAAGGGTTCGGGGACTGGAATGACAGGCCCCTGACTGGATTGACGGACCCTGGGTGTGCCAGAAGGGCTCTGGGACTGGAATGACAGGCCCCTGACTGGAATGATGGGCCCTGGGTGTGACAGAAGAGCTTGGGGACTGGAATGACAGGCCCCTGACTGGAATGACCGGCCCTGGGTGTGCCAGAAGTGCTCGGGTACTGGATTGACAGGCCCCAAGCTGGAATGACGGCCCCTGGGTGTGCCAGAAGGGCTCTAGGACTGGAATGACAGGCACCTTTCTGGAATGACGCCCCCTGGGTGTGACAGAAGGGCTCGGGGACTGGAAAGACAGGCCCCAGACTGGAATGACGGCCCCTGGGGGTGCCAGAAGGGCACGGGGACTGGAATGACAGGCCCCTGACTGGAATAAAAGCCCCTGGGTATGCCAGAAGGGGCGTTGACACTGAAATGACAGACCCCTGACTGGAATGACGGCCCCTGGGTGTGACAGAAGGGCTCTGGGACTGGAATGACGGGCCCCTGACTGGAATGACGGGCCCTGGGTGTAACAGAAGGGCTCGGGGACTGGAATGACAGGCCCCTGACTGGAATGACGGGCCCTGGGTGTGCCAGAAGGGCTCGGGGACTAGATTGACATGCCCCATGCTGGAATGACGGACTCTGGGTATGCCAGGAGGGGTCAGGAACTGGAATGACAGGCTCCTGACTGGAATGACGGGCCCTGGGTGTGCCAGAAGGGCTCGGGGACTGGAATGACAGGTCCCTGACTGGAATGACGACCCCTGGGTGTGCCAGATGGGCTCTGGGACTGGAATGACAGGCTCTATGCTGGAATGGCGACCCCTGGGTGTGACAGAAGGGCTCGGGGACTGGAATGAAAGGCTCTATGCTGGAATGACGGCCCCTGGGGGTGCCAGAAGGGCACGGGGACTGGAATGACAGGCCCCTGACTGGAATAAAGGCCCCTGGGTGTGCCAGAAGGGGCGTTGAGACTGGCATGACAGACCCCTGACTGGAATGACAGGCCCTGGGTGTGCCAGAAGGGCTCAGGGACTGGAATGACAGGCCCCTGACTGGAATAAAGGCCACTGGGTGTGCCAGAAGGGGCGGTTAGACTGGAATGACAGACCCCTGAATGGAATGACAGGCCCTGGGTGTGCCAGAAGGGCGCTGAGACTGGAATGACAGGCCCCTGACTGGAATGATGGGCCCTGGGTGTGCCAGAAGGGCTCGGGGACTGGAATGACAGGCCCCAGACTGGAATGACGGTCCCTGGGTGTGCCAGAAGGGTTCGGGGACTAGAATGACACGCGCCATGCTGGAATGATGGCCCCGAGGAGTGCCAGAAGGGCTCGGGGAGTGGAATGACAGGCCCCTGACTGGAATGACGGGCCCTCGGTGTGCCAGAAGGGCTCAGGGACTGGAATAACAGGCCCCTGACTGGAATAAAGGCCCCTGGGTGTGCCAGAAGGGCGCTGAGACTGGAATGACAGGCCCCTGACTGGAATGATGGGCCCTGGGTGTGACAGAAGGGCTCGGGGACTGGAATGACAGGCCCCATGCTGGAATGATGGCCCCTGGGTGTGCCAGAAGGGGCGTTGAGACTGGAATGACAGACCCCTGACTGGAATGACAGGCCCTGGGTGTGCCAGAAGGGCTCAGGAACTGGAATAACAGGCCCCCGACTGGAATAAAGGCCACTGGGTGTGCCAGAAGGGCGCTGAGACTGGAATGACAGGCCCCTGACTGGAATGATGGGCCCTGGGTGTGACAGAAGGGCTCGGGGACTGGAATGACAGGCCCCATGCTTGAATGACGGCCCCTGGGTGTGCCAGAAGGCTTTGGGGACTGGAATGACAAGCCCCAGACTGGAATGATGGCCCCTGGGTGTGCCAGAAGGGCTCTGGGACTGGAATGTCAGGCCCCTGACTGGAATGACGGGCCCTCGGTGTGCCAGAAGGGCTCAGGGACTGGAATGACAGGCCCCTGTCTGGAATAAAGGCCCCTGGGTATGCCAGAAGGGCGCTGAAACTGGAATGACAGGCCGCTGACTGGAATGACGGTCCCTGGGTGTGACAAAAGGGCTCTGGGACTGGAATGACAGGCCCCTGACTGAAATGACGGGCCCCTGGGTGTGCCAGAAGGGCGCTGAGACTGGAATGACAGGCCCCTGACTAGAATGATCGGCCTGGGTGTGACAGAAGGGCTCGGGGAGTGGAATGACAGGCGCCAGACTGGAATGACGGGCCCTGGGTGTGACAGAAGGGCTCGGGGACTGGAATGACAGGTCCCTGACTGGAATGACGACCCCTGGGTGTGCCAGATGGGCTCTGGGACTGGAATGACAGGCTCTATGCTGGAATGACAGCCTCAGGGTGTGACAGAAGGGCTCGGGGACTGGAATGACAGGCTCTATGCTGGAATGACAGCCCCTGGGGGTGCCAGAAGGGCACGGGGACTGGAATGACAGGCCCCTAACTGGAATGAGGGGCCCTCGGTGTGCCAGAAGGGCTCAGGGACTAAAATGATAGGACCCTGACTGGAATGATGGCCCCTGAGTGTGCCAAAAAGGGCTCAGGGACTGGAATGACAGGCCCCTGACCGGAATAGTGGCCCTTGGGTGTGCCAGAAGGGGCGTTGAGACTGGAATGACAGACCCCTGACTGGAATGACAGGCCCTGGGTGTGCCAGGAGGGCTCAGGGACTGGAATAACAGGCCCCCGACTGGAATAAAGGCCACTGGGTGTGCCAGAAGGGCGCTGAGACTGGAATGACAGGCCCCTGACTGGAATGATGGGCCCTGGGTGTGACAGAAGGGCTCGGGGAGTGGAATGACAGGCCCCATGCTTGAATGACGGCCCCTGGGTGTGCCAGAAGGGTTTGGGGACTGGAATGGCAAGCCCCAGACTGGAATGATGGCCCCTGGGTGTGCCAGAAGGGCTCTGGGACTGGAATGACAGGCCCCTGACTGGAATGACGAGCCCTCGGTGTGCCAAAAGGGCTCAGGGACTGGAATGATAGGCCCCTGACTGGAATAAAGGCCCCTGGGTGTGCCAGAAGGGCGCTGAGACTGGAATGACAGGCCCCTGACTGGAATGATGGTCCCTGGGTGTGACAGAAGGGCTCTGGGACTGGAATGACAGGCCCCTGACTGGAATGACGGGCCCTCGGTGTGCTAGAAGGGCTCAGGGAGTGGAATGATAGGCCACTGACTGGAATAAAGGCCCCTGGGTGTGCCAGAAGGGCGCTGAGACTGGAATGACAGGCCCCTGACTAGAATGATGGGCCTGGGTGTGACAGAAGGGCTCGGGGAGTGGAATGACAGGCCCCAGACTGGAATGACGGGCCCTGGGTGTGACAGAAGGGCTCGGGGACTGGAATGACAGGCTCTATGCTGGAATGACAGCCCCTGGGGGTGCCAGAAGGGCACGGAGACTGGAACGACAGGCCCCTGACTGGAATGACGGGCCCTCGGTGTGCCAGAAGGGCTCAGGGACAGGAATGATAGGACCCTGACTGGAATGATGGCCCCTGAGTGTGCCAGAAGGGCTCAGGGACTGGAATGACAGGCCCCTGACTGGAATAAAGGCCCCTGGGTGTGCCAGAAGGGCGCTGAGACTGGAATGACAGCCCCTGACTGGAATAAAGGCCCCTGCGTGTGCGAGAAGGGCCCTGAGACTTGAATGACAGGCCCCTGACTGGAATGATGGGCCCTGGGTGTGACAGAAGAGCTCGGGGACTGGAATGACAGGCCCCATGCTCGAATGACGGCCCCTGGGTGTGCCAGAAGGGCTCGGGGACTGGAATGACAGGCCCCTTACTGGAATGATGGGCCCTGGGTGTGACAGAAGGGCTCGGGGACTGGAATGACAGGCCCCATGCTGGAATGACGGCCCCTGGGTGTGCCAGAAGGGCTCGGGGACTGGAATGACAGGCCCCTGACTGAAATGACAGCCCCTCGGTGTGCCAGAAGGGCTCGGGGACTGGAATGATAGGCCCCAGACTGGAATGACGGCACCTGGGTGTGCCAGAAGGGCTCTGGGACTGGAATGACAGGCCCCTGACTGGAATGACGGGCTCTGGGTGTGCCAGAAGGGCTCCGGGACTGGAATGACAGGCCCCTGACTGGAATGACGTGCCCTGGGTGTGACAGAAGGGCTCGGGGACTGGAATGACAGGCCCCTGACTGGAAGGACGGGCCCTAGGTGTGCCAGAAGGGCTCGGGGACTGGATTAACAGGCCCCATACTGGAATGACGGCCCCTGGGTGTACCAAAACGGCTCTGGGACTGGAATGACAGGCCCCTGACTGGAATGACGGCCCCTGGGTGTGCCAGAAGGGCTCTGGGACTGGATTGACAGGCACCATGCTAGAATAACGGCCCCTGGGTGTGCCAGAACACCTCGGGGACTGGAATGACAGGCCCAGACTGGAATGACAGGCCCTCGTTGTGCCAGAAGGTCTCGGAGACTGGAATGACAGGCCCCTGAGTGGAATGACGGCCCCTGGGTGTGCCAGAAGGGCTTGGGGACTGGATTTACACGCCCCATGCTGGAATGACTGCCCTGGGGAGTGCCAGAAGGGCTCGGGGAGTGGAATGACAGGCCCCTGACTGGAACGACGGGCCCTGGGTGTGCCAGAAGGGCTCTGGGACTGGAATGACAGGCCCCAGACTGGAATGACGGGCCCTCGGTGTGCCAGAAAGGCTCGGGGACTTCAATGACAGGCCCAAGAGTGGAATGACGGCCCCTGGGTGTGCCAGAAGGGCTCTGGGACTGGATTGACAGGCCCCATGCTGGAATGAGGGCAGCTGGTTGTGCTAGAAGGCCTCGGGGACTGGAATGACGGGCCCCAGAGTGGAATGAGGGCACCTGGGTGTGCGAGTAGGGCTCGGGGACTGGAATGACGGGCCCCAGACTGGAATGAGGGCACCTGGGTGTGCCAGAAGGGCTCTGGGACTGGATTGACTGGCACCATGCTGGAATGACAGGCCCTCGGTGTGCCAGAAGGTCTCGGGGACTGGAATGACAGGCCCCAGACTGGAATGATGTCCCCTGGGTGTGCCAGAAGGGCTCTGGGACTGCATTGACAGGCACCATGCTGGAATGACGGGCCCTCAGTGTGCCAGAAGGGCTCGGGGACTGGAATGACAGGCCCCAGACTGGAATGACGGACCCTGGGTGTGCCAGAAGGGCTCTGGGACTGGATTGACAGGCACCATGCTGGAATGACGGCCCCTGGGTGTGCCAAAAGGGCTCTGGGACTGGAATGACAGGCCCCTGACTGGAATGACAAGCCCTCGGTGTGCCAGAAGGTCTCGGGGACTGGAATGACAGGCCCCTGACTGGAATGATGGGCCCTGGGTGTGACAGAAGGGCTCAGGGACTTCATTGACAGGCACCATGCTGGAATGACGGGCCCTCAGTGTGCCAGAAGGGCTCGGGGACTGGAATGACAGGCCCCAGACTGGAATGACGGACCCTGGGTGTGCCAGAAATGCTCTGGGACTGGATTGACAGGCACCATGCTGGAATAACGGCCCCTGGGTGTGCCAAAAGGGCTCTGGGACTGGAATGACAGGCCCCTGACTGGAATGACAAGCCCTCGGTGTGCCAGAAGGTCTCGGGGACTGGAATGACAGGCCCCTGACTGGAATGATGGGCCCTGGGTGTGACAGAAGGGCTCAGGGACTGGAATGACAGGCCCCATGCTGGAATGACGGCCCCTGGGTGTGCCAGAAGGGTTCGGGGACTGGAATGACAGGCCCCAGACTGGAATGATGTCCCCTGGGTGTGCCAGAAGGGCTCGGGGACTGGATTGACACGCCCCATGCTGGAATGACGGCCCCCGGGGAGTGCCATAAGGGCTCGGGGAGTGGAATGACAGGCCCCTGACTGGAATGACGGGCCCTGGGTGTGACAGAAGGGCTCTGGGACTGGAATGATAGGACCCTGACTGGAATGACGGCCCCTGAGTGTACCAGAAGGGCTCGGGGACTGGAATGACAGGCCCCTGACTGGAACGACGGGCCCTGTGTGTGCAAGAAGGGCTCTGGGACTGGAATGACAGGCCCCAGACTGGAATGACGGGCCCTTGGTGTGCCAGAAGGGCTCGGGGACTGGAATGACAGGCCCCTGACTGGAATGACAGGCCCTCGGTGTGCCGGAAGGGCTCGGGGACTGGAATGACAGGGCCCAGAGTGGAATGACGGACCCTGGGTGTGCCAGAAGGGCTCTGGGACAGGATTGACAGGCACCATGCTGGAATAACGGCCCCTGGGTGTGCCAGAAGGCCTCGGGGACTGGAATGACAGGCCCCTGACTGGAATGACAGGCCCTCGGTGTACCAGAAGGGCTCGGGGTCTGGAATGATAGGCCCCAGACTGGAATGACGGACCCTGGGTGTGCCAGAAGGGCTCTGGGACTGGAATGACATGCCCCTGACTGGAATGACGGTCTCTGGGTGTGCCAGAAGGGCTCTGGGACTGGAATGACAGGCCCCTGACTGGAATGACGGGCCCTGGGTGTGACAGAAGGGCTCGGGGACTGGAATGGCAGGCCCCTGACTGGAAGGACGGGCCCTGGGTGTGCCAGAAGGGCTCGGGGACTGGATTAGAAGGCCCCATGCTGGAATGACGGACCCTGGGTGTGCCAAAAGGGCTCTGGGACTGGAATGATAGGCCCCTGACTGGAATGACGGCCCCTGTGTGTGCCAGAAGGGCTCTGGGACTGCATTGACAGGCACCGTGCTGGAATGACGGGCCCTCGGTGTGCCAGAAGGGCTCGGGGACTGGAATGACAGGCCCCAGACTGGAATGACCGACCCTGGGTGTGCCAGAAGGGCTCTGGGACTGGATTGACAGGCACCATGCTGGAATAACGGCCCCTGGGTGTGCCAGAACGCCTCGGGGACTGGAATGACAGGCCCCTGACTGGAATGACAGGCCCTCGGTGTGCCAGAAGGTCTCGGAGACGGGAATGACAGGCCCCTGACTGGAATGATGGGCCCTGGGTGTGACAGAAGGGCTCAGGGAGTGGAATGACAGGCCCCATGCTGGAATGACAGCCCCTGGGTGTGCCAGAAGGGTTCGGGGACTGGAATGACAGGCCCCAGACTGGAATGATGTCCCCTGGGTGTGCCAGAAGGGCTCGGGGACTGGATTGACACGCCCCACGCTGGAATGATGGCCCCGGGGAGTGCCAGAAGGGCTCAGGGAGTGGAATGACAGGCCGCTGACTGGAATGACGGGCCCTGGTTGTGACAGAAGGGCTCTGGGACTGGAATGATAGGACCCTGACTGGAATGACGGCCCCTGAGTGTACCAAAAGGGCTCGGGGACTGGAATGACAGGCCCCTGACTGGAACGACGGGCCCTGGGTGTGCCAGAAGGGCTCTGGGACTGGAATGACAGGCCCCAGACTGGAATGACGGGCCCTCGGTGTGCCAGAAGGGCCCGGGGACTGGAATGACAGTCCCCAGACTGGAATGACGGACCCTGGGTGTGCCAGAAGGGCTCTGGGACTGGAATGACATGCCCCTGACTGGAATGACGGTCTCTGGGTGTGCCAGAAGGGCTTGGGGACTGGAATAACAGTCCCCATGCTGGAATGACGAGCCTTGGGTGTGCCAGAAGGGCTCGGGGAGTAGATTGACACACCCCATGCTGGAATGATGGCCCCTGGGTGTGCCAGAAGGGCTCAGGTACTAGAATAACAGGCCCCTGACTCGAATGACGGCCCCTGGGTGTACCAGAAGGGCTCGGGGACTGGATTGACACGCCCCGTACTGGAATGACGGCCCCGGGGAGTGCCATAAGGGCTCGGGGAGTGGAATGACAGGCCCCTGACTGGAATGACGGGCCCTGGGTGTGACAGAAGGGCTCTGGGACTGGAATGATAGGACCATGACTGGAATGACGGCCCCTGAGTGTACCAAAAGGGCTCGGGGACTGGAATGACAGGCCCCTGACTGGAACGACGGGCCCTGGGTGTGCCAGAAGGGCTCTGGGACTGGAATGACAGGCCCCAGACTGGAATGACGGGCCCTCGGTGTGCCAGAAGGGCCCGGGGACTGGAATGACAGTCCCCAGACTGGAATGACGGACCCTGGGTGTGCCAGAAGGGCTCTGGGACTGGAATGACAGGCCCCTGACTGGAAGGACGGCCCCTGGGTGTGCCAGAAGGGTTCGGGGACTGGAATGACAGGCCCCAGACTGGAATGATGTCCCCTGGGTGTGCCAGAAGGGCTCGGGGACTGGATTGACACGCCCCATGCTGGAATGACGGCCCCGGGGAGTGCCAGAAGGGCTCGGGGAGTGGAATGACAGGCCCCTGACTGGAATGACGGCCCCTGGGTGTGCCAGAAGGGCTCTGGGACTGGAATGACAGGCCCCTGACTGGAATGACGGGCCCTCGGTGTGCTAGAAGGGCTCAGGGAGTGGAATGATAGGCCACTGACTGGAATAAAGGCCCCTGGGTGTGCCAGAAGGGCGCTGAGACTGGAATGACAGGCCCCTGACTAGAATGATGGGCCTGGGTGTGACAGAAGGGCTCGGGGAGTGGAATGACAGGCCCCAGACTGGAATGACGGGCCCTGGATGTGACAGAAGTGCTCGGGGACTGGAATGACAGGCTCTATGCTGGAATGACAGCCCCTGGGGGTGCCAGAAGGGCACGGAGACTGGAACGACAGGCCCCTGACTGGAATGACGGGCCCTCGGTGTGCCAGAAGGGCTCAGGGACAGGAATGATAGGACCCTGACTGGAATGATGGCCCCTGAGTGTGCCAGAAGGGCTCAGGGACTGGAATGACAGGCCCCTGACTGGAATAAAGGCCCCTGGGTGTGCCAGAAGGGCGCTGAGACTGGAATGACAGCCCCTGACTGGAATAAAGGCCCCTGCGTGTGCGAGAAGGGCGCTGAGACTTGAATGACAGGCCCCTGACTGGAATGATGGGCCCTGGGTGTGACAGAAGAGCTCGGGGACTGGAATGACAGGCCCCATGCTGGAATGACGGCCCCTGGGTGTGCCAGAAGGGCTCGGGGACTGGAATGACAGGCCCCTTACTGGAATGATGGGCCCTGGGTGTGACAGAAGGGCTCGGGGACTGGAATGACAGGCCCCATGCTGGAATGACGGCCCCTGGGTGTGCCAGAAGGGCTCGGGGACTGGAATGACAGGCCCCTGACTGAAATGACAGCCCCTCGGTGTGCCAGAAGGGCTCGGGGACTGGAATGATAGGCCCCAGACTGGAATGACGGCACCTGGGTGTGCCAGAAGGGCTCTGGGACTGGAATGACAGGCCCCTGACTGGAATGACGGGCTCTGGGTGTGCCAGAAGGGCTCTGGGACTGGAATGGCAGGCCCCTGACTGGAATGACGGGCCCTGGGTGTGACAGAAGGGCTCGGGGACTGGAATGACAGGCCCCTGACTGGAAGGACGGGCCCTAGGTGTGCCAGAAGGGCTCGGGGACTGGATTAACAGGCCCCATACTGGAATGACGGCCCCTTGGTGTACCAAAACGGCTCTGGGACTGGAATGACAGGCCCCTGACTGGAATGACGGCCCCTGGGTGTGCCAGAAGGGCTCTGGGACTTGATTGACAGGCCCCTGACTCGAATGACGGCCCCTGGCTCTGCCAGAAGGGCTTGGGGACTGGAATAACAGGCCCCTGACTGGAATGACGGCCCCTGGGTGTGCCAGAAGGGTTCGGGGACTGGAATGACAGCCCCCTGACTGGAATGACGGGTCCTGAGTGTGCCAGAAGGGCTCTGGGACTGGAATGACAGGCTCCTGACAGGAATGACGGCACCTGGGTGTGCCAGAAGGGCTCTGGGACTGGAATGACAGGCCCCTGACTGGAATGACGGGCTCTGGGTGTGCCAGAAGGGCTCTGGGACTGGAATGACAGGCCCCTGACTGGAATGACGGGCCCTGGGTGTGACAGAAGGGCTCGGGGACTGGAATGACAGGCCCCTGACTGGAAGGACGGGCCCTAGGTGTGCCAGAAGGGCTCGGGGACTGGATTAACACGCCCCGTACTGGAATGACGGCCTCTGGGTGTACCAAAACGGCTCTGGGACTGGAATGACAGGCCCCTGACTGGAATGACGGCCCCTGGGTGTGCCAGAAGGGCTCTGGGACTGCATTGACAGGCACCATGCTGGAATGACGCGCCCTCGGTGTGCCAGAAGGGCTCGGGGACTGGAATGACAGGCCCCAGACTGGAATGACGGACCCTGGGTGTGCCAAAAGGGCTCTGGGACTGGAATGACAGGCCCCTGACTGGAATGACGGCCCCTGGGTGTGCCAGAAGGGCTCTGGGACTGCATTGACAGGCACCATGCTGGAATGACCGGCCCTCGGTGTGCCAGAAGGGCTCGGGGACTGGAATGACTGGCCCCAGAGTGGAATGCTGACCCCTGGGTGTGCCAGAAGGGCTCTGGGACTGGATTGACAGTCACCATGCTGGAATGACAGGCCCTCGGTGTGCCAGAAGGGCTCGGGGACTGGAATGACAGGCCCCTGACTGGAAGGACGGGCCCTGGGTGTGCCAGAAGGGCTCGGGGACTGGATTGACAGGCTCCATGCTGGAATGAGGGCACCTGGGTGTGCTAGAAGGCCTCAGGGACTGGAATGACAGGTCCCTGACTGGAATGACGGGCCCTCGGTGTGCCAGAAGGGCTCGGGGACTGGAATGATGGGCCCCAGACTGGAATGAGGGCACCTGGGTGTGCCAAAAGGGCTCTGGGACTGGAATGATAGGCCCCTGACTGGAATGACGGCCCCTGGGTGTGCCAGAAGGGCTCTGGGACTGCATTGACAGGCACCGTGCTAGAATGACGGGCCCTCGGTGTGCCAGAAGGGCTCGGGGACTGGAATGACAGGCCCCAGACTGGAATGACGGACCCTGGGTGTGCCAGAAGGGCTCTGGGACTGGATTGACAGGCACCATGCTGGAATAACGGCCCCTGGGTGTGCCAGAACGCCTCGGGGACTGGAATGACAGGCCCCTGACTGGAATGACAGGCCCTCGGTGTGCCAGAAGGTCTCGGAGACGGGAATGACAGGCCCCTGACTGGAATGATGGGCCCTGGGTGTGACAGAAGGGCTCAGGGAGTGGAATGACAGGCCCCATGCTGGAATGACAGCCCCTGGGTGTGCCAGAAGGGTTCGGGGACTGGAATGACAGGCCCCAGACTGGAATGATGTCCCCTGGGTGTGCCAGAAGGGCTCGGGGACTGGATTGACACGCCCCATGCTGGAATGATGGCCCCGGGGAGTGCCAGAAGGGCTCAGGGAGTGGAATGACAGGCCGCTGACTGGAATGACAGGCCCTGGGTGTGACAGAAGGGCTCTGGGACTGGAATGATAGGATCCTGACTGGAATGACGGCCCCTGAGTGTACCAAAAGGGCTCGGGGACTGGAATGACAGGCCCCTGACTGGAACGACGGGCCCTGGGTGTGCCAGAAGGGCTCTGGGACTGGAATGACAGGCCCCAGACTGGAATGACGGGCCCTCGGTGTGCCAGAAGGGCCCGGGGACTGGAATGACAGTCCCCAGACTGGAATGACGGACCCTGGGTGTGCCAGAAGGGCTCTGGGACTGGAATGACATGCCCCTGACTGGAATGACGGTCTCTGGGTGTGCCAGAAGGGCTTGGGGACTGGAATAACAGTCCCCATGCTGGAATGACGAGCCTTGGGTGTGCCAGAAGGGCTCGGGGACTAGATTGACACACCCCATGCTGGAATGATGGCCCCTGGGTGTGCCAGAAGGGCTCAGGTAGTGGAATAACAGGCCCCTGACTCGAATGACGGCCCCTGGGTGTACCAGAAGGGCTCGGGGACTGGATTGACACGCCCCGTACTGGAATGACGGCCCCGGGGAGTGCCATAAGGGCTCGGGGAGTGGAATGACAGGCCCCTGACTGGAATGACGGGCCCTGGGTGTGACAGAAGGGCTCTGGGACTGGAATGATAGGACCATGACTGGAATGACGGCCCCTGAGTGTACCAGAAGGGCTCGGGGACTGGAATGACAGGCCCCTGACTGGAACGACGGGCCCCGGGTGTGCCAGATGGGCTCTGGGACTGGAATGACAGGCTCCAGACTGGAATGACGGGCCCACGGTGTGCCAGAAGGGCTCGGGGACTGGAATGACAGGCCCCAGAGTGGAATGACGGCCCCTGGGTGTGCCAGAAGGGCTCTGGGACTGGATTGACAGGCACCATGCTGGAATAACGGCCCCCAGGTGTGCCAGAACGCCTCGGGGACTGGAATGACAGGCCCCTGACTGGAATGACAGGCCCTCGGTGTGCCAGAAGGTCTCGGGGACTGGAATGACAGGCCCCTGACTGGAATGATGAGCCCTGGGTGTGACAGAAGGGCTCAGGGACTGGAATGACAGGCCCCATGCTGGAATGACGGCCCCTGGGTGTGCCAGAAGGGTTCGGGGACTGGAATGACAGGCCCCAGACTGGAATGATGTCCCCTGGGTGTGCCAGAAGGGCTCGGGGACTGGATTGACACGCCCCATGCTGGAATGACGGCCCCGGGGAGTGCCAGAAGGGCTCGGGGAGTGGAATGACAGGCCCCTGACTGGAATGACGGCCCCTGGGTGTGACAGAAGGGGTCTGGGACTGGAATGATAGGACCCTGACTGGAATGACGGCCCCTGAGTGTACCAGAAGGGCTCGGGGACTGGAATGACAGGCCCCTGACTGGAACGACGGGCCCTGGGTGTGCCAGAAGGGCTCTGGGACTGGAATGACAGGCCCCAGACTGGAATGACGGACCCTGGGTGTGCCAGAAGGGCTCTGGGACTGGAATGACATGCCCCTGACTGGAATGACGGTCTCTGGGTGTGCCTGAAGGGCTTGGGGACTGGAATAACAGTCCCCAAGCTGGAATGACAGGCCCCTGACTGGAATGACAGGCCCTCGGTGTGCCAGAAGGTCTCGGAGACGGGAATGACAGGCCCCTGACTGGAATGATGGGCCCTGGGTGTGACAGAAGGGCTCAGGGAGTGGAATGACAGGCCCCATGCTGGAATGACAGCCCCTGGGTGTGCCAGAAGGGTTCGGGGACTGGAATGACAGGCCCCAGACTGGAATGATGTCCCCTGGGTGTGCCAGAAGGGCTCGGGGACTGGATTGACACGCCCCATGCTGGAATGATGGCCCCGGGGAGTGCCAGAAGGGCTCAGGGAGTGGAATGACAGGCCGCTGACTGGAATGACGGGCCCTGGGTGTGACAGAAGGGCTCTGGGACTGGAATGATAGGATCCTGACTGGAATGACGGCCCCTGAGTGTACCAAAAGGGCTCGGGGACTGGAATGACAGGCCCCTGACTGGAACGACGGGCCCTGGGTGTGCCAGAAGGGCTCTGGGACTGGAATGACAGGCCCCAGACTGGAATGACGGGCCCTCGGTGTGCCAGAAGGGCCCGGGGACTGGAATGACAGTCCCCAGACTGGAATGACGGACCCTGGGTGTGCCAGAAGGGCTCTGGGACTGGAATGACATGCCCCTGACTGGAATGACGGTCTCTGGGTGTGCCAGAAGGGCTTGGGGACTGGAATAACAGTCCCCATGCTGGAATGACGAGCCTTGGGTGTGCCAGAAGGGCTCGGGGACTAGATTGACACACCCCATGCTGGAATGATGGCCCCTGGGTGTGCCAGAAGGGCTCAGGTAGTGGAATAACAGGCCCCTGACTCGAATGACGGCCCCTGGGTGTACCAGAAGGGCTCGGGGACTGGATTGACACGCCCCGTACTGGAATGACGGCCCCGGGGAGTGCCATAAGGGCTCGGGGAGTGGAATGACAGGCCCCTGACTGGAATGACGGGCCCTGGGTGTGACAGAAGGGCTCTGGGACTGGAATGATAGGACCATGACTGGAATGACGGTCCCTGAGTGTACCAGAAGGGCTCGGGGACTGGAATGACAGGCCCCTGACTGGAACGACGGGCCCCGGGTGTGCCAGATGGGCTCTGGGACTGGAATGACAGGCTCCAGACTGGAATGACGGGCCCACGGTGTGCCAGAAGGGCTCGGGGACTGGAATGACAGGCCCCAGAGTGGAATGACGGCCCCTGGGTGTGCCAGAAGGGCTCTGGGACTGGATTGACAGGCACCATGCTGGAATAACGGCCCCCAGGTGTGCCAGAACGCCTCGGGGACTGGAATGACAGGCCCCTGACTGGAATGACAGGCCCTCGGTGTGCCAGAAGGTCTCGGGGACTGGAATGACAGGCCCCTGACTGGAATGATGAGCCCTGGGTGTGACAGAAGGGCTCAGGGACTGGAATGACAGGCCCCATGCTGGAATGACGGCCCCTGGGTGTGCCAGAAGGGTTCGGGGACTGGAATGACAGGCCCCAGACTGGAATGATGTCCCCTGGGTGTGCCAGAAGGGCTCGGGGACTGGATTGACACGCCCCATGCTGGAATGACGGCCCCGGGGAGTGCCAGAAGGGCTCGGGGAGTGGAATGACAGGCCCCTGACTGGAAATGACGGCCCCTGGGTGTGACAGAAGGGGTCTGGGACTGGAATGATAGGACCCTGACTGGAATGACGGCCCCTGAGTGTACCAGAAGGGCTCGGGGACTGGAATGACAGGCCCCTGACTGGAACGACGGGCCCTGGGTGTGCCAGAAGGGCTCTGGGACTGGAATGACAGGCCCCAGACTGGAATGACGGACCCTGGGTGTGCCAGAAGGGCTCTGGGACTGGAATGACATGCCCCTGACTGGAATGACGGTCTCTGGGTGTGCCTGAAGGGCTTGGGGACTGGAATAACAGTCCCCAAGCTGGAATGACGAGGCTTGGGTGTGTCAGAAGGGCTCGGGGACTGGATTGACACACCCCATGCTGGAATGATGGCCCCTAGGTTTGCCAGAAGGGCTCAGGGACTGGAATAACAGGCCCCTGACTCGAATGACGGCCCCTGGCTGTGCCAGAAGGGATTGGGGACTGGAATAACAGGCCCCTGACTGGAATGACGGCCCCTGGGTGTGCCAGAAGGGTTCGGGGACTGGAATGACAGCCCCCTGACTGGAATGACGGGTCCTGAGTGTGCCAGAAGGGCTCTGGGACTGGAATGACAGGCTCCTGACAGGAATGATGGCACCTGGGTGTGCCAGAAGGGCTCTGGGACTGGAATGACAGGCCCCTGACTGGAATGACGGGCTCTGGGTGTGCCAGAAGGGCTCTGGGACTGGAATGACAGGCCCCTGACTGGAATGACGGGCCCTGGGTGTGACAGAAGGGCTCGGGGACTGGAATGACAGGCCCCTGACTGGAAGGACGGGCCCTAGGTGTGCCAGAAGGGCTCGGGGACTGGATTAACACGCCCCGTACTGGAATGACGGCCTCTGGGTGTACCAAAACGGCTCTGGGACTGGAATGACAGGCCCCCTGACTGGAATGACGGCCCCTGGGTGTGCCAGAAGGGCTCTGGGACTGCATTGACAGGCACCATGCTGGAATGACGCGCCCTCGGTGTGCCAGAAGGGCTCGGGGACTGGAATGACAGGCCCCAGACTGGAATGACGGACCCTGGGTGTGCCAAAAGGGCTCTGGGACTGGAATGACAGGCCCCTGACTGGAATGACGGCCCCTGGGTGTGCCAGAAGGGCTCTGGGACTGGATTGACAGGCACCATGCTGGAATGACCGGCCCTCGGTGTGCCAGAAGGGCTCGGGGACTGGAATGACTGGCCCCAGAGTGGAATGCTGGCCCCTGGGTGTGCCAGAAGGGCTCTGGGACTGGATTGACAGTCACCATGCTGGAATGACAGGCCCTCGGTGTGCCAGAAGGGCTCGGGGACTGGAATGACAGGCCCCAGAGTGGAATGACGGCCCCTGGGTGTGCCAGAAGGGCTCTGGGACTGGATTGACAGGCACCATGCTGGAATAACGGTCCCTGGGTGTGCCAGAACGCCTCGGGGACTGGAATGACATGCCCCTGACTGTTATGACAGGCCCTCGGTGTGCCAGAAGGTCTCGGGGACTGGAATGACAGGCTCCTGACTGGAATGATGGGCCCTGGGTGTGACAGAAGGGCTCAGGGACTGGAATGACAAGCCCCATGCTGGAATGACGGCCCCTGGATGTGCTAGAAGGGTTCGGGGACTGGAATGACAGGCCCCAGACTGGAATGATGTCCCCTGGGTGTGCCAGAAGGGCTCGGGGACTGGATTGACACGCCCCATGCTGGAATGGCGGCCCCGGGGAGTGCCAGAAGGGCTCGGCGAGTGGAATGACAGGCCCCTGACTGGAATGACGGGCCCTGGGTGTGACAGACGGGCTCTGGGACTGGAATGATAGGACCCTGACTGGAATGACGGCCCCTGAGTGTACCAGAAGGGCTCAGGGACTGGAATGACAGGCCCCTCACTGAAACGACGAGCCCTGGGTGTGCCAGAAGGGCTCTGGGACTGGAATGACAGGCCCCAGACTGGAATGACGGGCCCTCGGTGTGCCAGAAGGGCTCGGGGACTTCATTGACAGGCCCCAGAGTGGAATGACGGCCCCTGGGTGTGCCGGAAGGGCTCGGGGACTGGATTGACAGGCGCCATGCTGGAATAACGGCTCATGGGTGTGCCAGAAGGCCTCGGGGACTGGAATGACAGGCCCCTGACTGGAATGGCAGGCCCTCGGTGTGCCAGAAGGGCTCGGGGACTGGAATGACAGGCCCCAGACTGGAATGACGGCACCTGGGTGTGCCAGAAGTGCTCTGGGACTGGAATGACATGCCCCTGACTGGAATGACGGTCTCTGGGTGTGCCAGAAGGGATCTGGGACTGGAATGACAGGCCCCTGACTGGAATGACGGGCCCTCGGTGTGACAGAAGGGCTCGGGGACTGGAATGACAGGCCCCTGACTGGAAGGACGGGCCCTGGGTGTGCCAGAAGGGCTCGGGGACTGGATTAACTGGCCCCATGCTGGAATGACGGCCCCTTGGTGTGCCAAAAGGGCTCTGGGACTGGAATGAGAGGCCCCTGACTGGAATGACGGCCCCTGGGTGTGCCAGAAGGGCTCTGGGACTGGATTGACAGGCACCATGCTGGAATGATGGCCCCTTGGTGTGCCAGAAGGGCTCGGGGAATGGAATGACAGGCCCCAGATTGGAATGACGGCCCCTGGGTGTTCCAGAAGGGTTCTGGGACTGGATTGACAGGCACCATTCTGGAATAACGGCCCCTGGGTGTGCCAGAACGCCTCGGGGATTGGAATGACAGGCCCCTGTCTGGAATGACAGGCCCTCGGTGTGCCAGAAGTTTTCGGGGACTGGAATGACAGGCCCCTGATTGGAATGATGGGCCCTGGGTGTGACAGAAGGGCTCAGGGACTGGAATGAAAGGCCCCATGCTGGAATGACGGCTCCTGGGTGTGCCAGAAGGGTTCGGGGACTGGAATGACAGGCCCCAGACTGGAATGATGTCCCCTGGGTGTGCTAGAAGGGCTCGGGGACTGGATTGAAACGCCCCATGCTGGAATGATCGCCCCGGGGAGTGCCAGAAGGGCTCGGGGATTGGAATGACAGGCCCCTGACTGGGATGACGGGGCCTGGATGTGACAGAGGGGCTCTGGGACTGGAATGATAGGACCCTGACTGGAATGACGGCCCCTGAGTGTACCTGAAGGGCTCGGGGACTGGAATGACAGGCCCCTGACTGGAACGACGGGCCCTGGGTGTGCCAGAAGGGCTCTGGGACTGGAATGAAAGGCCCCAGACTGGAATGACGGTCCCTCGGTGTGCCAGAAGGGCTCGGGGACTTCAATGACAGGCCCCAGAGTGGAATGACGGCCCCTGGGTGTGCCAGAAGGGCTCGGGGACTGGATTGACAGGCCCCATGCTGGAATGAGGGCACCTGGGTGTGCTAGAAGGCCTCGGGGACTGGATTGACAGGTCCCTGACTGGAATGATGGGCCCTCAGTGTGCCAGAAGGGCTCGGGGACTGGAATGACGGGCTCCAGACTGGAATGAGGGCACCTGGGTGTGCCAGAAGGGCTCTGGGACTGGTTTGACAGGCACCATGCTGGAATAACGGCCCATGGGTTTGCCAGAAGGGCTCTGGGACTGGAATGACATGCCCCTGACTGGAATGACGGTCTCTGGGTGTGCCAGAAGGGCTCTGGGACTGGAATGTCAGGCCCCTGACTGGAATGACGGGCCCTGGGTGTGACAGAAGGGCTCGGGGACTTGAATGACAGGCCCCTGACTGGAAGGACGGGCCCTGGGTGTGCCAGAAGGGCTCGGGGACTGGATTGACAGGCTCCATGCTGGAATGAGGGCACCTGGGTGTGCTAGAAGGCCTCAGGGACTGGAATGACAGGTCCCTGACTGGAATGACGGGCCCTCGGTGTGCCAGAAGGGCTCGGGGACTGGAATGACGGGCCCCAGACTGGAATGAGGGCACCTGGGTGTGCCAGAAGGGCTCTGGGACTGGATTGATAGGCGCCATGCTGTAATAACGGCCCATGGGTGTGCCAGAAGGCCTCGGGGACTGGAATGACAGGCCCCTGACTGGAATGGCAGGCCCTCAGTGTGCCAGAAGGGCTCGGGGACTGGAATGACAGGCCCCAGACTGGAATGACGGCACCTGGGTGTGCCAGAAGTGCTCTGGGACTGGAATGACATGCCCCTGACTGGAATGACGGTCTCTGGGTGTGCCAGAAGGGCTCTGGGACTGGAATGACAGGCCCCTGACTGGAATGACGGGCCCTGGGTGTGACAGAAGGGCTCGGGGACTGGAATGACAGGCCCCTGACTGGAAGGACGGGCCCTGGGTGTGCCAGAAGGGCTCGGGGACTGGATTAACTGGCCCCATGCTGGAATGACGGCCCCTGGGTGTGCCAAAAGGGCTGTGGGACTGGAATGAGAGGCCCCTGACTGGAATGACGGCCCCTGGGTGTGCCAGAACGGCTCTGGGTACTGGATTGACAGGCACCATGCTGGAATGATGGCCCCTTGGTGTGCCAGAAGGGCTCGGGGACTGGAATGACAGGCCCCAGATTGGAATGACGGCCCCTGGGTGTTCCAGAAGGGTTCTGGGACTGGATTGACAGGCACCATTCTGGAATAACGGCCCCTGGGTGTGCCAGAATGCCTCGGGGACTGGAATGACAGGCCCCTGACTGGAATGACAGGCCCTCGGTGTGCCAGAAGTTTTCGGGGACTGGAATGACAGGCCCCTGACTGGAATGATGGGCCCTGGGTGTCACAGAAGGGCTCAGGTACTGGAATGACAGGCCCCATGCTGGAATGACGTCTCCTGGGTGTGCCAGAAGGGTTCGGGGACTGGAATGATAGGCCCCAGACTGGAATGATGTCCCCTGGGTGTGCTAGAAGGTCTCGGGGACTGGATTGAAAACGCCCCATGCTGTCATGATCGCCCCAGGGAGTGCCAGAAGGGCTCGGGGATTGGAATGACAGGCCCCTGACTGGGATGACGGGGCCTGGATGTGACAGAGGGGCTCTGGGACTGGAATGATAGGACCCTGACTGGAATGAGGTGCCCTGGGTGTGCCCGAAGGGCTCGGCGACTGGAGTGACAGGCCCCTGACTGGAATGATGGGCCCTCAGTGTGCCAGAAGGGCTCGGGGACTGGAATGACGGGCTCCAGACTGGAATGAGGGCACCTGGGTGTGCCAGAAGGGCTCTGGGGACTGGTTTGACAGGCACCATGCTGGAATAACGGCCCATGGGTTTGCCAGAAGGGCTCTGGGACTGGAATGACATGCCCCTGACTGGAATGACGGTCTCTGGGTGTGCCAGAAGGGCTCTGGGACTGGAATGTCAGGCCCCTGACTGGAATGACGGGCCCTGGGTGTGACAGAAGGGCTCGGGGACTTGAATGACAGGCCCCTGACTGGAAGGACGGGCCCTGGGTGTGCCAGAAGGGCTCGGGGACTGGATTGACAGGCTCCATGCTGGAATGAGGGCACCTGGGTGTGCTAGAAGGCCTCAGGGACTGGAATGACAGGTCCCTGACTGGAATGACGGGCCCTCGGTGTGCCAGAAGGGCTCGGGGACTGGAATGACGGGCCCCAGACTGGAATGAGGGCACCTGGGTGTGTGCCAGAAGGGCTCTGGGACTGGATTGATAGGCGCCATGCTGTAATAACGGCCCATGGGTGTGCCAGAAGGCCTCGGGGACTGGAATGACAGGCCCCTGACTGGAATGGCAGGCCCTCGGTGTGCCAGAAGGGCTCGGGGACTGGAATGACAGGCACCCAGACTGGAATGACGGCACCTGGGTGTGCCAGAAGTGCTCTGGGACTGGAATGACATGCCCCTGACTGGAATGACGGTCTCTGGGTGTGCCAGAAGGGCTCTGGGACTGGAATGACAGGCCCCTGAATGGAATGACGGGCCCTGGGTGTGACAGAAGGGCTCGGGGACTGGAATGACAGGCCCCTGACTGGAAGGACGGGCCCTGGGTGTGCCAGAAGGGCTCGGGGACTGGATTAACTGGCCCCATGCTGGAATGACGGCCCCTGGGTGTGCCAAAAGGGCTCTGGGACTGGAATGAGAGGCCCCTGACTGGAATGACGGCCCCTGGGTGTGCCAGAACGGCTCTGGGACTGGATTGACAGGCACCATGCTGGAATGATGGCCCCTTGGTGTGCCAGAAGGGCTCGGGGACTGGAATGACAGGCCCCAGATTGGAATGACGGCCCCTGGGTGTTCCAGAAGGGTTCTGGGACTGGATTGACAGGCACCATTCTGGAATAACGGCCCCTGGGGTGTGCCAGAATGCCTCGGGGACTGGAATGACAGGCCCCTGACTGGAATGACAGGCCCTCGGTGTGCCAGAAGTTCTCGGGGACTGGAATGACAGGCCCCTGACTGGAATGATGGGCCCTGGGTGTCACAGAAGGGCTCAGGTACTGGAATGACAGGCCCCATGCTGGAATGATGTCTCCTGGGTGTGCCAGAAGGGTTCGGGGACTGGAATGATAGGCCCCAGACTGGAATGATGTCCCCTGGGTGTGCTAGAAGGTCTCGGGGACTGGATTGAAACGCCCCATGCTGTCATGATCGCCCCAGGGAGTGCCAGAAGGGATCGGGGATTGGAAATGACAGGCCCCTGACTGGGATGACGGGGCCTGGATGTGACAGAGGGGCTCTGGGACTGGAATGATAGGACCCTGACTGGAATGAGGTGCCCTGGGTGTGCCCGAAGGGCTCGGCGACTGGAGTGACAGGCCCCTGACTGGAATGATGGGCCCTGAGTGTGCCAGAAGGGCTCTGGGACTGGAATGACAGGCTCTATGCTGGAATGACGCCCCCTGGGTGTGACAGAAGGGCTCGGGGACTGGATTGACAGGCTCCATGCTGGAATGAGGGCACCTGGGTGTGCTAGAAGGCCTCAGGGACTGGAATGACAGGTCCCCTGACTGGAATGATGGGCCCTCGGTGTGCCAGAAGGGCTCGGGGACTGGAATGATGGGCCCCAGACTGGAATGAGGGCACCTGGGTGTGCCAAAAGGGCTCTGGGACTGGAATGATAGGCCCCTGACTGGAATGACGGCCCCTGGGTGTGCCAGAAGGGCTCTGGGACTGCATTGACAGGCACCGTGCTAGAATGACGGGCCCTCGGTGTGCCAGAAGGGCTCGGGGACTGGAATGACAGGCCCCAGACTGGAATGACGGACCCTGGGTGTGCCAGAAGGGCTCTGGGACTGGATTGACAGGCACCATGCTGGAATAACGGCCCCTGGGTGTGCCAGAACGCCTCGGGGACT
The DNA here is from genome assembly GCF_028583425.1 of Eublepharis macularius. NCBI lineage: Eukaryota > Metazoa > Chordata > Lepidosauria > Squamata > Eublepharidae > Eublepharis > Eublepharis macularius. Next base: position 99,011 of record NC_072802.1, read on the forward strand.
GGAATGACAGGCCCCCTGACTGGAATGACAGGCCCTCGGTGTGCCAGAAGGTCTCGGGAGACGGGAATGACAGGCCCCTGACTGGAATGATGGGCCCTGGGTGTGACAGAAGGGCTCAGGGAGTGGAATGACAGGCCCCATGCTGGAATGACAGCCCCTGGGTGTGCCAGAAGGGTTCGGGGACTGGAATGACAGGCCCCAGACTGGAATGATGTCCCCTGGGTGTGCCAGAAGGGCTCGGGGACTGGATTGAGACGCCCCATGCTGGAATGATGGCCCCAGGGGAGTGCCAGAAGGGCTCAGGGAGTGGAATGACAGGCCGCTGACTGGAATGACGGGGCCCTGGGTGTGACAGAAGGGCTCTGGGCCTGGAATGATAGGATCCTGACTGGAATGACGGCCCCTGAGTGTACCAAAAGGGCTCGGGGACTGGAATGACAGGCCCCTGACTGGAACGACGGGCCCTGGGTGTGCCGAGAAGGGCTCTGGGACTGGAATGACAGGCCCCAGACTGGAATGACGGGCCCTCGGTGTGCCAGAAGGGCCCGGGGGACTGGAATGACAGTCCCCAGACTGGAATGACGGACCCTGGGTGTGCCAGAAGGGCTTCTGGGACTGGAATGACATGCCCCTGACTGGAATGACGGTCTCTGGGTGTGCCAGAAAGGGCTTGGGGACTGGAATAACAGTCCCCATGCTGGAATGACGAGCCTTGGGTGTGCCAGAAGGGCTCGGGGACTAGATTGACACACCCATGCTGGAATGATGGCCCCTGGGTGTGCCAGAAGGGCTCAGGTAGTGGAATAACAGGCCCCTGACTCGAATGACGGCCCCTGGGTGTACCAGAAGGGCTCGGGGACTGGATTGACACGCCCCGTACTGGAATGACGGCCCCGGGGAGTGCCATAAGGGCTCGGGGAGTGGAATGACAGGCCCCTGACTGGAATGACGGGCCCTGGGTGTGACAGAAGGGCTCTGGGACTGGAATGATAGGACCATGACTGGAATGACGGCCCCTGAGTGTACCAGAAGGGCTCGGGGGACTGGAATGACAGGCCCCTGACTGGAACGACGGGCCCCGGGTGTGCCAGATGGGCTCTGGGACTGGAATGACAGGCTCCAGACTGGAATGACGGGCCCACGGTGTGCCAGAAGGGCTCGGGGACTGGAATGACAGGCCCCAGAGTGGAATGACGGCCCCTGGGTGTGCCAGAAGGGCTCTGGGACTGGATTGACAGGCACCATGCTGGAATAACGGCCCCCAGGTGTGCCAGAACGCCTCGGGGACTGGAATGACAGGCCCCTGACTGGAATGACAGGCCCTCGGTGTGCCAGAAGGTCTCGGGGACTGGAATGACAGGCCCCTGACTGGAATGATGAGCCCTGGGTGTGACAGAAGGGCTCAGGGACTGGAATGACAGGCCCCATGCTGGAATGACGGCCCCTGGGTGTGCCAGAAGGGTTCGGGGACTGGAATGACAGGCCCCAGACTGGAATGATGTCCCCTGGGTGTGCCAGAAGGGCTCGGGGACTGGATTGACACGCCCCATGCTGGAATGACGGCCCCGGGTGAGTGCCAGAAGGGCTCGGGGAGTGGAATGACAGGCCCCTGACTGGAATGACGGCCCCTGGGTGTGACAGAAGGGGGTCTGGGACTGGAATGATAGGACCCTGACTGGAATGACGGCCCCTGAGTGTACCAGAAGGGCTCGGGGACTGGAATGACAGGCCCCTGACTGGAACGACGGGCCCCTGGGTGTGCCAGAAGGGCTCTGGGACTGGAATGACAGGCCCCAGACTGGAATGACGGACCCT